>NW_008609342.1:5842-31628 GCF_000691845.1 Merops nubicus
AGCTGGCAGAGGAGCTTGACAAGCCTCTTTCCATCATTTACCAGCAGTCCTGGTTAACAGGGGAGGTCCCAGATGACTGGAGACTTGCCAATGTGATGCCCATCTACAAGAAGGGCCAGAAGAAGGATCCGGGGAACTCCAGGCCTGTCAGCCTGAGCTCGGTGCTGGGAAGGCTATGGAATGGTTCATCTTGGGGGTGATCACACAGCAAGTGTGGGACAACAGGGGGATTTGGTCCAGCCAACATGAATTCATGAAGGGTGAGTCCTGCTTGACCATCCTGATGTCCTTCTATGACCAGGTGACCCATCTAGTGGATGAGGGAAAAGTGGTGCCTGTTGTCTACCTGGACTTCAGTCAGGCCTTTGGCACCATCTCCCACAGCACCCTGCTGGAGAAGCTGGCAGCTCACAGCCTAGACAGGTGGGCTCTGCAGGGTTAAAAACTGGCTGGGGGGCTGAGCCCAGAGACTCGTGGTGAATGGAGTTAAATCCAGTCAGAAATCACCTCTCTTGATCTGTTGGCCAGATCAACACTTCAGCATGAGCCCTTAGCATGATGCTGAAGGCAGACTGAAAACCAGGATAGCAGCAAAATAGAGAAAGTATCCTCTACAGAGACCAAAAATGGCCACCACTGTAGTAATACATCCAGGTTTGGGTAGGTACTCCTGGTTGGATTTTGGTCTGTCTGCCTTTCGAAGCATCCAGACGATGTTCATCTGTCAGCTGGTGACCTGAGCCACTGTGTGATGATGCATCCATGATGGCTTGTGTCCTTGCTAAATCACAGCACATGTTCAGTTCTTCTACCTTGAGAGAGCTCCAGCGCTCTGCTGGTGCTTTTGCTCTGGCCAAAGCTTGTGCATAAAGACACTGGGGATGTGTGGTTTTGAGAGTGGGTTTGGATCTGCACTTGACTTCCTGGGCAGCCACAGCTAGAGGAAGCTGAGGGCCTCTCAGTTCTCCAAGAGGGGCCCATGTGGCTGCATCTAAAGCTCAGCAGTGAATTACAGCAAAACTTGTGCAGCAGAGAAACAAGGATGTGTGTCTAAAGCTGAGCATTAGATCAAAGCACAAAACCAAATTAATACAGAGAAAGCGAAGGTGCAAAATGAGCTGTGATTATCCTGGGTCATAAAAGGGAAGGGGAAAATATTTGGGAAGTATATTAGAAATTGAAGGAATGAAGAATATAAGCTCATTTCTAAAGCAAGCTTTCAGCTAATACTGAGTAGTATGGAGAAAGATGAAATATTTGATGTTATATTGTTTAATCTTACAATAAGTGCCTGAGACTAGCTGTTTAGCATGATTAGTGTAACAAGAGGTTGAAAGCACAGAGTGAATGTCAGAACAGGAAAAGAGAATGTTGAAGAATGTTCAGATGAGACAGGTTCTTGCTCATCAGCAAGATGGGCTTGAACATACCCTGCAGTACTTAAAGAACTAGCCAGAGCAATTTTGGACCATTAACAAGCATTTTAGCAATTTTTTGGAGCATATCCATCCTGTACTTTAAGCAGAGGCTAGAGTTTATCTGCAAGCCCATTTACAGCATCCAAGCTGTTGAGTACCTTGGCTCAGAGGCAGGACTGGGGTGTGCCCTGGGGCATGGATGGAGGGAAGCATCACTCTGCTGTTGCCTGTAGACTCGTGAACATTCACACATCTGTGATGTGGGCAGACTGGAGTATAGTACGTACAAAGTCTGCTGACATCCATCCCAAAACTTTTTTCAGTGATGCTGTAGAGCCAATATTTGGCAAAAGAGGTTTCTGTAGGTGCTTTCCTCAAAGGGACTGTCCTTGCATGCAGGAGAGACAGTGGCATGGACAAGGTATGAGAGCCCAGAAATGAGTGTCTGATCAATTAATTCAGGCTAGAGGCATCCTAAGCCAGCCACAGGGACTTGCAAAGTGTGGATGATAGCACAGTAGTGCATCATGTTGCAGTCTGGCCTTCAGGACAAGCAAGGCCATGAAAAGGAGGAAAGGTCTCAAAGGACTGGAAGAAGCAAAAAAATCTCTGGAGGAAAATGGTAGAATCGGACCCAGGAAATTATTGACCAGCCAGACCAATTCTGATGACTGGAAAAACACTGGAACAAATGACAAAACTGTTTGTAAATGTCCAAACAATAAGGTGATTCAGAGAAGCTATCATGGATTTGTGCAGAATAAATTGTCAAGTCAGTGTAATTTCTTTCTTTTGTTTCACAGAAATGGGACTCATGAGGAAGGGGGAGGCAGTCAAGGTTATCACCTCTATCCATCTTGACTAAAGGTTTTGATTCAGGCTCACACAGTGACGTTCTTATAACAAAAGTAGAGAAATATGTATTAGGTAAAATCACCATAAAAAGCCTGATCAGGTGGCTCAGGCAGTGTGGTCAAAGAGCAGTTATAGAGAGCTTGCTGTCAGACACTGAACACGCTTCAAGTGAGACCCTCCAGCTGTCAGTCCTGGTCTTCTTTTGATCAATACTTTCATTAACAACTCTGATTACAGAATAGGGAAGCCCTCTTGGGAGGACAAGGCACTTTGCAGGACATGATTATGTTCAAAATGACCTTGATAAATTGGAAGAAAGGCCTGAAATCAATGTGATGAAATTCAATAAAGACAAGAGAAAACACTGCGTTTAGAAAGGGGAAATTAAATGCAGAGATACGGAACAGAGGATGACTGGTTAGACAGCAGCGTGACAGGAAGGGAGAGTGTAGATCACTGCCCATGCTCAGGAATGCAATATTGTTGCACAGAGACATGAGTAATTCTGATTTATTAACAGAAATGTAAGAAGAGGACTTTGTAAATTCTGTCTGCTAGTGCCTAAGGGTGGCCCTGTACCGTGCGTTTGCAGTTGCAGAGAATGGTTGAAGGGGAAGAACAGGAATGGTGAACGCTTTTTGATCAGGACCTGGAAGCAACAGTTGAAGCCATTGGTTTTGTTGTGTTGGGAGGGAAAGGAGCAGTAACACAACAACCTTTTCTTGCCCATTTGAAGACTGTTATGAAAAGGGGAATAAGCCGTTGCTCTCTGTGTTCACTGAGGAGATAGTAAGGAGTAATTGGCTTGACTTGTGCTAAAGGAAGTTTCCTGTCTAAGGCAAATTAAGCACTGACGTATCTACAGGGATATTATTGACTATTTGTTGTTGAAGGTTTCTGAGAACAGCCTTTGTGAATTGTCACCAATTGTAGGGTTGTGTCTGATCCTCTCTCCGAGCAGAATAGAAACAATTTTTGGGTCCCTCCAAACTCTGCATTGCCATGATGGCTTTGCTTAGGACTGTACAAATTTCCAGGCTGGAACTGGAAGGGATTTCTCTCCAGATCATATTGACAGGGGCTTTCCTAGGCAGTCCAAGGACCTGTTTGCTTGCTGGACTCATCCGAGTGTCTTACTTGGCCAGTTTGTGTAAGAGTGACCTGAGGATTTGATGACTCCTTTGTCTTACCTCTTCTCTACCTGTGACAGATTTATTTATTTTTTTTTTAACACTTGAGTGACCAAAATGCTCTTATTTCACTTAGGGCAGGTGTCAGCAAGGCTTTGGTATTCCAATTTTGACAAAGGGCCCCTTGAAGGATAATTAATAGAAAGGGAAGGCACTGCTCATTGATCACTGTGTATGTGTTGCATGTGGCACCCCACAGCTAAGCTTTGGCAGGCTGAAGGCCAGCCGGAAGGATTTGTGTTTGCAGTAGCAGGTGTCAACTTAGAAGAAAGGCAGGCAAATCCAGATCCTGCCTGTGGCTGCCTGCAAAGCACTCAAGTCAGTCTCATGGCCAGGAAGATTTTGACTAATTGTATTTTGTCAGTGGAGTGACTAACAGCCTCCGTGCCGTGAAAATTGATCAAACATTATTTCTTTTGTAGGAGTGACATCAGAAACATGGGAATTTTCAAATCACATTGGATAAGTGGTCTAATCTCCTGCTGGACAGAAGACATTAGCAGCTGCCATAGACAAAAATGATAGTATTCCCTTGCTAAGAATGAATGGATTATTGCCATGCTAACCTGCTGTACATAGCAGTGAACATGCAGGTTTTATCTTTCAATGAACAAATAGAGCTTTGAATAGTCTCAACTTCTTTATAAATAAACAGGCTTTAAGAAATAAAAATTTAAAAGTAGTAGGCTCTTCCAACAGCAATGAGTTTCACGCACTAAATTTGGACTGCAAAAATAGTCAGGTTAAAGATCACACTGGAAAAACAGCAGCAGATCCTTGATTTTACTGCATATCTCATTTTGATCGGACACAGCAAAAGGCTTGCTGCTGCGTGTTTACTTGTCTTTTTCCTGCTGTTTATACACACCTTCCTTTTTCATGTGGTTCTTTACTCTTACTGTATCATAATCAGCTTTTGCTGTAAATAGTCTCATGAGGCCAAAATCCTGGGTTGATTATAACATGCCTCAGGAAAGAATCAACTTCTTGCCACTATGCACTCAACTGGCTGGTTCTCTCATCAAATTCCCCACCCTGCACAGCACGGATGCTGCTAACGACAGGAGGTTGTGCCACGTTCACAGTCCTCTGGGAGCAGAGAAAAAGGCCAGTTTTGAGCAGATGCCCAATTTGATTGCTGTATCATGAAGGCTAATTACTCTAATAAGTGTTCATGAGATTCAGCGATCAAGAGGAAAAAGATCACAAATACTATTAAGGTGTCAGAGGTGTTAAAGGAAAATTGAAAATATCGCCAATTTCTGTTTTCTGAAATTCTACCTAATGTCACAGAGAGCTGCTGACACTCACCTGTGAGCAGATTCTGGTGCCTTTGAGGGGACTGTGCTTAAGCTGTCTATATGATATGTACCTAACTCACATACTGTTGGCAGCTTTGAATGTAGAGGCAAGTTAGCAAATTAGCCAAATTAACTTACTTGCTTTTTGGGGCTGATGACTCCACCTGTTCACAGATGAAAGGAAGTAGTTGTGACAACAATCTGAGTACTGATAATAGAAAACTTTAATAGATCTCCATCAGGAAGAGGGTATCTATCTGGAGTGGGCAAACCCTGGAGAAAAGCTCTTTGCTTGGGGAATACTGAAAGGAATTGACTCCAGAAAAAAAAACATGAGCTCATGATAGCGCTTTTGTTGTTGGTCACCTCCAGATGACTTTGCTGCAGCAACATGTGTTAGAATAGAGATGAGTCAGGAGCTGTCTACACAGGGTGATCAGGGTGGACTCCAGCCACTGAGCCTTTATCGATGAACTTTCCACTGGTCTGATGGGCTGTCACTTGGTTATAGCTTGGTTGCAAAAGTCTACTCTGTACTTAGCAAGAGCAGAGCTGGGAACCTAGCTGCAGCTGCCCTCACACAGCTCAAGCTCTGTCTCACTAACGAGTGCTGGACACACACCCTGACAGGGGACAAGCTGGGACTCTGCCTTCAGAGAGTGTCTGGACCAGCTCAGATCCTAGCGTGTGCAGTGTGTAAGCAACCTGCGTGGTGGCCCTAGACTTCAGAATAGCTCAGACCCATGCTGACTGCAGTACAGATATGTGTCACTTACATTTGTCTTCCACATGAGGCTCAGGGCATTGCAGGCTTCAGGCTCCAGGTTTCAGATAGTGGAAAGCCCCTTTTCTTGCAGTATAGTCTGTCCTAGTAGAGAATGTCTCAGGCACTTGTGCTAAGTGCTCCCCGCTTTAAATAGCAAAACCCTTGCACAGCACTTTCATAGGACATATTGTCTTGAAAAATAGCTTCTCCTACCTCTAGTGAAGTCAGTTTGCCTTCGAGGTGGAGTGGGAAGTGTGATTGTTTTTCCCAAATACTTGGGAGTGAAGACTGAAGAGGAAGAATATGAGTTACGGGAGAGCTGTGTTACATAAAAACAAACATCTGATTTTAAAAAGCTCTGATCTGCTACATGACCCTTTTCCTGTGCCCAGTAGGAGACATGTTGGGCCTGTGTTTACATGTTAGGCACGTGTTTGTAACCAGTTCCCCTGAACCCTGAGTTTCTCATTTTGAATTAAAACTCCTCACTACACCAACCCCTTCATCTAAAGCAGCTGCTGGTGACCATCTTTGTCAGTAGTAGCTGATCCCAGGGAGATGTTCCTGAAATAGATATAGATGTTTTATGCATGATGGCCAGGCCTGGAAGTCACTGTTCTCCATATGTGCCATTGAACCTCTCTTTTTGTTGTTAGCTGTTGTATTCTGGGCCATATTGAATTATGCCATTCCTTTGATGCCAGAAAGCAGAAGTGGTTCTACTTGGACATGAAACTGGCATTCTGATGTATTCTCAGGTGATTTTCTTCTAGGTTTTATTTTTCCTTTCTCAGAATAGTGAGTTCTAGGTAGAAAACCTGTTCACTGGAGGATTAATTACTCTTTGCTGAGTCTCTTGCTGAATTTTCATGCTCCACAGCAGTTCCCAGTATAAACAATTTTACAAAACAGAATGAACACCTTTTTTTGTTTTCCCAAGGAAGTGTCATCAGAATACCCAGCCTGTGTAATTAAAGTATTGAGAATGCTGCTTGTTTTCAGGAATAGGTACCAGTTAGATAGCTGGTCACAGACAGAGTATTTGGTAAGCTCTAGGATAATCACGCCCATTTATCATGTTTATGGGATGCAGTTTAGGGAAATGTATCTGCTGCGCTGCTTGGATGGGAATAAGTATACCTTTGAAAACCTCAGCAGAACCTGCTAAAGTGCTTTGTCCCCATCCTGAACTGACAGATGCCTACAGGAGTGTGTGTTGACAGGCCCAGTGACAAGTCATCCTTTTCCCTTCAGTCTGATTGAATTCCCAGATCTGAAAATCGAGCGTTCTTAATGCTTTTGGTCTAACTGAAATGTCTTTTCTAAACTGTAAGCCATTTATCTGAGTTCTAATCTCTCCTGCTGAGCTGTCACAGTCAAAAGGCAAATCTCCTTACCCAGCAGACAGATGCTCTGAAGGTGTAGGGAGGATTTCAATTTTAATGGAGATGTTTTCATCTCCCTGAAACAGAAGTGTCCCTAGGACCCTTGTCACATGTTGCCTGCAAGGGCTCATCTGCACCCCACATAGGAACAAAAAAGTAATTTGAGGTTGTCTTGGCTGAAGGGTAACCATATGGCACTACACTTAGAGTAATTAGCCAAATGGGAAGGGGTTAGTTTGTGCAGGGTCAGTGATGTACTCAGGTGCCTTGTGGACCTCTCTGTGGCACCACTGGTGTTATTTGGAGATGTCTTAGGAGTCTCTGGGATAGTGTTGCGCCATAGGGCAGAGTGCTACATAGCTCAAACACTTCACAAGGCCCCTGTTGTCCCTAGGGGACGTGGCTGTGAGTAGGTGCAGGGTCCCCAGGTATGGGGCTTTGCCCCCTGTCTGGAGCATCCCTGCAGGAAAGTGAGCGACAGGAGTGCTGGGGGAACTTCTGAAACTGCCTGGCGTGGTAAAGGTGTTCATACATGGTACAGACTAGCAGGCCTCTGGGGTGGAAACCAGCTGCTTTTTAGGAAGGATTTCATAAGACTGCTGAGTGTATGGGACTCTGTCCTGCTAATGCTGAGTGCTCTGTGCTGACTGGGACTGTCTTCCCACTTTAAGGTCAAGTGGCAGAAGGATGACATGGACGGCAACTTGAACTTCTTCTCCGTCTCCTCGGATGGGCGGATTGTTTCATGGACTTTAGTTAAGGTAAACATTAGGTGGCAATTTATTTTTCCAGTCAAATTATAACCAATTGTTTCCAAAGTTCAGTGATGCATTATTTTTATTTCTATCTATAATGAGCTAGGTTTGAACAGAAGTGGCAGCAAAAGTTTGCACATGCAGTCACAGTTGGGTCTGGGGCTCCATGTTAAATGCTCTGAAATGAGCAGAGCCACCCTAATCCTTGCTCAGGACCTAGCTTTCATGCTGCCTGCACCTGTAGCACCCCATGGCCCTGAGTTCAAGCTGGTCTTGCTCTGAAATTTACCTTGTCCCAGGAGGCTCATCCAGGGACAGAGCAGAGTAATCTGCTTTCTTCCCCAGCTTTAAGCCTCTCACCCCAAGAATGCTCCCCTACAGATTGCAATTCAGAACGGAGCAGGAAAGGTGCAGATTTCTCCCCTTGTGGCCAAAGGTCGCTTTTGGAGTGGCATGGCAACACACAATGAGACGGGCAGGTTTATCCCTGCCATAACATGGCCAGCTCACACCCAAGACAACCTCTGTTAACTCATTTGCATGTCCTGCCTTTTATCATTTTTCCTTTTGGAGTATGCATGTTGATGGAAACTTAACATTAATGTCCCTAAATAACCCTCAGAGATACGTCTGTGAATATCAACATGTATTTTTTTTCTATCAGCTATTTGGTTTTACAGTTTGAAGATTTCGAAATCTTTTACTTAAAACATAATTGAATTGCCTTAAATGTGAGTTTGAAACAGCTGTCTCATTATTCCCCAGCAAGCAAAGAAATTTGTTTACATCTTTGGATGCTCATTATTTCAAGCTGTTACAGCAAGCTTTTCTAGGTTTGTCTCTTCTGAAAATTCTAGGCCTTGCTGCCATGGGCCAGGATTCATGTCTAACCTATGGAAAATTTAGTCTCATGTTCACTGCAGGAGTGGGAGCCTCTTCTAATAAGCACAGTAGGCGCATGCAGACAGCATTGATTAATTTGTTTTATAAACTCCTCCAGGTTCATACATATAGCTTTAGATACAAAAATCCCTCCTGAAAGTGTGTTCCAAGTCGTTTATCACAAAAGAGCTCTCAGAGGTTCCTAGATAGGGAAAGGCTAGCATTTTCCCAGCACTCAGGTCCTGTTTTATCCCCCAAATAGAAATGCCCAAAAGATTTAAGTTGAAGTGGGTAACACACACCTACAGCTGAACACATCCAGTAGAGGTCACTTGGCAGGTTAAACCTACCAGCCAAGCCCCAGTAATATGTGTGCTCAGCCTGCTCCACTTATGAGTCAACAAAGACTGAGTTAAGCCTCTTCAGAGACATGCCATAATTAGGACAACCTAAGACTCTGAAGATGGACTCTGATGGTAACTCACCTGGTAGATGATATTTTGCCACATTACTGTGATTCATTTGTTCTTAACCGTGTTCTGCATTATAGGCTGTTTTCTTCTCTCCCTGAGAATGTAGATACACTGACTTAAGCATCCTTTGTGTGACTTCTAAGACCTGCATTCACTTAGCACAATGTCATTTCTACTTGTTCCTTTCAACAAACTTCTATAAACTTCACAGAATCATAGAATCACAGAATGGCTGAGGTTGGAAGGGACCCTTGAGATCATCTAATCCAACCTCCTGCCCATGGAGGACACCTCTCAACTACACTAACTTACTCAAATTCTCATCCAACCTGACCTTAAACATCTCCAAAGAGGGGGCATCCACAACCTCTCTGGGCAATCTATTCCAGAGTCTTGCCATCCTAATACTGAAGAACTTCTTCCTAAGATGTAGTCTAAATCTACTCTCCTTCAATTTAAAACCATTTCCCTTTTTCCTGTTGCTGGACACTCATGTGAAAAGTCCCTCTCCAGCCTTCCTGTAGGTTCCCTTCAGGTATTGGAAGGCAGTTCTAAGGTCCCCCTGGAGCCTTCTCTTCTCCAGGCTGAACAATCCCAGTGCCCTCAGCCTATCCTCATAGCAGAGATGCTGCAGCCCCTGGATCATCTCTGTGGTCCTCCTCTGGACACGTTCCAAATGATCTATGTCCCTTCTATGGAGGACAACTTAGAATCATATAATCAAGAACTGAAACTTGGCCACATGCATGTGAAAAAAGAAGAAGTGTTTTAAGATATTTTTGAGGTGAAATTATCTCTTAAATTGCCAGAGCTGTTATGTACTTAGCAGGCAGGGGTGGAAAACAGCCAAGTTTTAGGTGCCTTTTTTTGGATGGAGATTCAACAGGGAAAGCAAGAAACAGAATATAAAGGGTGTTTTGTTACCCTTTGTGGTTTAGTATCCAGCAAGGAGAAATAGACAATCTGCTTGAATTCCAGTGTTACAAAAGAGCTGTCTCTGGGTTTTATTTAGAATAAAACTGAAGAGACTCCAGAGGTCTTCTGCTCTGCAAATCCATAGTGCAAATAGGGAATAAAAGAAAGAGAGCTTCCTTAATCTTTTTGACAGGACTGTCCAGAAGTAAAGCTTCTTCAAACACCAATAGCTATTCAACACTTCCAAAGCAAAAAAGCAAGAAGTTAATAAATTCATTCTTACTTCCAGCTGGATATTTGGCAAGCCACACTCAAAATTTGGATAGAAGAGTCATCAAATGTTAGCTAGGGACAGTTGACCTACCTTGACCGTAGTACTTTTCTCTGTTAGAAAGAGCTACAGTCACTTTGAACAAACTTCATGAGACAGCATGTGAGCTGTATGTACTTAGGCTCTTGGCTTGGCTTGATTTTGGACCATCATGAAGGTGTGAAACAGCGAGGAAGGATGCAGGACTTCTGCAGCTGGATGACTTTCCTACCTTGAATGCATGTTTCCTATCAAAAAGGAGAGCTATCAGAGCCACGCCAAAGGATCAGTTAGGGTGCAGCCTGGCACTGCTTTTCAGGCTGACCCGTGGCAATCCCAGGTTTGATTAGTATCGTAGTTTGCTCTTCGTGTGTGATCTAGCATTAAATCACTGAACAGCTCAGGGCCTCCTTCATCACTTGAGGCTAATAACAACTAAAGCGAAACAGGCAGCTGCAAGGCCTAACCCACTAATGATTGCAACATGCTTTACAATTGTTAGGCAGAAGCAACACACTGTTGTTCCGTGTTCCTGGAAGGCCAGATTGTTGACAGGCTGTTTACCCAGAGGAATATGCGAATGGCTCTGGTGACAAACAACCACAGGAACAGATGCATTTTCTACACTTTGAAGCTGAGTAAAAAATAAAAGCAGCACAATGTGGAAATCTGCGCAAGTGAGGTCGTTTGTGAAGGCAAGAGGCTACAGAAGCTGTCCACAGAGGCCTCGGCCAGGTGAAGGTGCTGGAAGGCATCTTCAGAAAAAGGCTGCAGAAAGGTGTGTACTTAGAGAGAAGGTCTCACATGGTTTGCCTTTCTACCAGAACAGAGAGTTAAGCGTGCTGGCACATGTCTGTGGCTGCGCAGATCGTGTGTCTGACCTCTGTTAGACTCACTGGGTATATCAACGAGATCAGCTGAGGGCAGCTCCGAAGCTTCTCTTCAGCTCAGATGCATCTTAACAGCAGCCATGGCTTGGACAGAGCAGACAGTCTCTGGAGAGCAGATGGACCTGGGAGCCTGGGCAGAGGTAAGTGTCTGCTCAGCATGTCCTGATTCTGCTCCCAGCAGCACACCAGCACTCCTGTTTGGAAGCAGGTAGAAGATACTCTGCTCCTGGATACTCTGGGCATTTGTTCTCTCCAATTCTGGGACACGTACACCAGGATATATGGCTTCTCTCTTACCATTGCTCCTGCCTTTACCCACTGAATATGGCTTGACATAACCCACATGCTGCAAGAGGAGTCACCAACAGAAGGTAGGACTCTGCAGGCTGCAGAAGTCCTGCTTCTTGCTGTTCTCTCGGAGGACAGTTACTGCCATCAATAGACCAGGGCACACAGGTGTGCAGCAGTGAAAATTAGTGAGAAGGAAGTACATTATTTTATTGGTTTATTGGTTTTGACTTTTGTTGAACCTTCTGTAAATCTGTATCCCCAAAACATGATAAAAATGTCTTACAGAATGTTGTACTCTCTGAACTGCTCACAAGGTCACAAGATGCTCAGAAGGTCTTCTCCCACCTCCCCTAACACACGGTTCCTTGGGATTGACTTTGTCAGGAAGAATCTCTTTTTCCACCTAAGTCCTGCTCTGGGCTTAGGGTAGCTCCAGCTAAAGCTTGATTCACTGAGCTAAGAAGCTATGTTTTGTTCTCACAGTGCTCCAGTGGGAAATCTGCAGATTCATGAAAACATCCAGTCCTCAGCCCACATTGCTCTCTAATTTAATCTTTAGTTCTTTGTTCTTTATATCAGCCCCAGGGTATTCTTATATTCACAACCATTCTTCAGTGGTATTTTCATTCCCAAAGCTAGTCTAAGAATGGAGCTTTGCCCTCTTGTTGTTTCCTCATACTCACCCACATTGTGTCTATTTTCATCTGTCTTGAATTTCCCACCTGGATGTTAAACTCTTGGGGACACAGCCTTTTTACCCTATATTCACCTAGCACAGCAGTGTGTGGCCTGCAATGAGAGCTCTTTAGAGCTCTGCTGATAACAGAAACATTGGGCACACTTTCTTTGGGGATCTGCTTGTGAGATGTTGTTTGAATCTCAGAGCCTTTGAGTTTGTGATTAGTGGGAACTGTGGCTACTCTGGGGACAACAGGAAGATGGTAAGAAGCAAAGACTAGCAAGGTGGTAAGTTACTATCCATTAGTGTGGGTTTTAGTTAATTCCATTATAATCTGCAATGGCCATCTTAAACTATACAGAGTGATTTCACTTAACACAATGTCTTAAGCTGACAGTGTCAACAACTATTCAAAAATGTTGACCCTGAAATGCACAGCTTCCCAGGTCAGTGCATGTGTCTTGGGTAATGTACCAGTGGCTCTTGGTGTCAGTGCAACAAAACATGTTTCCTGGAGGTTTTAAGTAAAACAGTACGTTCACAAGTTGCCAACTGTGAGCATGAAAGATTAAGCACTTTTGGACAGCTTTTTAAAATTCCTCCATAAAATTTGCCATTTCAAATTACTGAATGTCTCTGTATTGTTGCTGTAAAGCATGTTGTTCATGTGGAATCTCCTCTGCCTGCAGAATGAGCTGGTTCATACAGATGTCATCAAGCTGTCAGTAGAGGGAACAACGATGGAGGGGCCAGAGGGGCTGCAGCTGCAAACACTTGGTAGGAGCCCAAGTCCTTGCCATGCTGATAAATTACTGACACAAAGCCTCTAATCAGTCATTCTGGGGAACAAAATTGAGAGAGAGGTGTTGAGATGGAAAGGAGCTAAAGAAGGGTTACGCCTCCTCGCTTTAATCATTTAGTGGGGCAAAGTCTGTCTGGAGCAATGGCCACTGATTGAGTCAAGTTTTGCTGGTTGTATCTTGCCTTGCAGAAAAAGATGATCATTAATTAAAAAAATGTCTTTTGCTCGGATATCCCAATGCAGACAAGGCACTGGCATTACCTGTGTTTGTCAAAACTAAGTCAGTTTTGTTCTTCCTATGAGACATTGATCTGGACTGGCCAAATCACAATGAAAAGCAAGCTTTGCCCTCTTCTGGGTGCCCAGCTCATCCAGACAGTGGGGGATGAGCCTCATCAGGTTTTGATTTTCTGAGAGCACAGCATCTATTCTGAGATACTATGTTAGGCTCCCTCTGTATGAGGTGGAGACAGTGCAGGCCTTCTAGGCTGAATCCCCTCATCCTGACCATCCTGTGTTTGAGATACAACGGGATGAGTCAGCTCTGGAGGTCCTGAACTACACAGAGAGCCTTGAGGAATCCCCTAATCATCATACTGCACCTGCTTTTGGATGTGAAGCTGTGGCCTAGGTTTGGAGAAGGCACTTGCTCAGCATTTAAGAATTGCTGTGTTTCTAGTCTAGTAGCTGATAAACAATTTGTTTGTGAGAAGGTTTGCATTGCCACGTAGCTTGCAAGAGACCGGCTAAAGCCAAATGCTGCAGAACTCCCGGGGGCTTCAGGATTATCTGTTAGTGTTACTGGGAAATGGAGTTTCAAAGACTTGTCTTGAATATTTAACAGTCTATTTAAATGTTAAAAATGCAGACAGTATTACAGGGTTGAAATGACCTTAATAATTCCTTTGAGGACTACATTTTGTTAACATTTAAAAGATAACATTTACGACAGCTGTCTTTGCAGGAACTTCTTTGTAACTTTGTGCTTCTTAGCCTTGCCTGCTTGCTCCTGTTTCTTGTCTGATGATGATTGTGGGTGTCCCTGCTGGTCAACAGCCCCAGGTTGTTCTGATGCCCAGCAGACATCCCATCTTCTGCTCAAGGACCCTGCTGAAATTTTCTTTCACCGCCATTCAAATTGGCTTTCTTGTATGATACTCCTCAGGAGCAGGAGCCACAAAATCTCAAGAAACCACATCCTATTGTGGCTGACACCTGTTTTAAACACAGTTCACAATGTTGCTCAGTTCAGGGATTTTGAAGTTAAGAAGATCCTTCTGTACCTGACAGAAGATTTCTTCCCAAATCACATATTTTGCTATTGTCTTTACTTAAGTGAGCCTACTAAATGGCTTCTTAGCTAAGGATGAAAAGGGGACAGGGAGGTATGGTGTGGTGTTTCCTCTCTGGGCTCTCCTATGCATGGGAAAGCATTTATATTTTTTTGTGAATACTAAATAAACAGAAAAGATCTGTTCTTCCCCAACAGGAGACAGGCCCCCGATCCTCACAACTCCTGCTTTTGCACTGGGCATATTATATTCTTACCAGAGTGGTTCCTGGGCCAGTCTGCTCTTCCAGTTCCCTCCAGTTCTTCTCATTCCTTTTTCCCTTTCTCTGTGTTGGCTTTTGAAATTGCATGTCTTGGGGACAGGCACAGCTTGTAAAGAGTTTGCAGAAGGGGTGGCTCAAATTTATTTTTGGGAGATTCTGGGTAATCAATCATTTCTGAAAACACTGGCAGTGTGTGTATGCCATAGGCAGGGAGCATGTGCTAGGCAGATGAACCAATCCTGTCTGATAGACCTTTCTTCTGTTAACAGGCTGCGGGACATCGTTTGATTTTCACAAAAAGATAGACTATTTGTTTCTCATTGGTACTGAAGAGGGAAAGATCTATAAGGTAAGAATGGTTTATGTGTCACTTGTTTTACCTCCTCTGCCCCGTGCTTGTCTTTCAGGTTCATCTTCTTAACTGTGTGTTGAGGCAGTAACAAAGTACAACTTCAGAGCCTGGTCCTGCTCTTGGATCCCTGTGGTGAGCCTGAGACCAGCACAGAGCCATAGAGGGTCACAGAGAGCTCTCCTCATGTAGCCAATTAAGACCTCATTTTGCAGGAACGTTTTTCATGCAAACTGTGTCCCAGAATGCTTTGCAGTTTGAAGCTGTGCAAATGAGGCTCTAAGTATAATCAGAGCAGAAGTTAAAAGGCATTGATCCTCTGTCCTAATCGCTATGGGGAAATGACAGCCAAGATCTCATCTCTCTTTCATTTTAGATCTGCTGTCCTGTGAGCAGAGAGGCTAATGAAGCCTTGTTCCCTATGGATTAGTGTCCTACAGCCCTCCCCTTCCACAATTACATCCCAGATCCTTTCCTCATTCCCACTTTCTCCTTGCCTTCCTATCTCCTGTTCTTCACTATCTACTGTAATCCTTCCTCCCTCTGATCACACCCATGCTGTCCTCAGATCAGTGATCTCACCTCCATGCTATAACCCTTGATTCCTGCAGACCGTGTTGGCTGCCTTCCCTAGGAGTGTCCAGCTGTTGACCAGCCAGCTCCAGCCGTGTGGAGAGGGCAGCAGCCAAGCCTTGCTTACCCTTTCCAGGGTGGGGACACTGCCCAGATGTTTGCACACTATGGCCATCCCTTTTTATAGAATGTGGAAGACTTAATATTGCCAAGTCCCATGTACAGCCAGCTTTGGCTGGAGTTGCTAGTGAGGTCAAAAGTTGTTTGGGAGGATATACAAGGAGAGAACAGGAGACAGACATTGTGTTTTATTAGGAAATCAAGCCAAAAATAGGAAGTTTTGAGCTCTGCTTTATTTAGCCATAAAAAAAAAACCAGTAGCTGCTTACTCATAGCTTTTGTTTGCACAGCATTCCTCTGAGCTGGCTTTGGGGCTTTGTTAGTATTGTAGCCACAACCGTTCAGCTAGGGGGTTGGACCATAAGCATGAGGCTGACATACAGAGCAGAGCTATCCAGCCACCCTGAGAGGATGCTGTAAGCAGCTTCCCACCTGCAAAGGGGAAACAAAACAGAGAGAAAGAACCCAAAGGAAGTCGTATTCTGAAATCAATATCAATGATTTAGGTGAAATGAGTTTAACAAATATATATTCCTTCCAGAGGAATGATACTCCTTCTGCTAGGCGGTATCTGGGGAGGATTTCTGAGTAGTGCTTACTTGCATTGGACAAGACAGATGCAGAAGGGAGGTGGGAGAAGTGAAGGGTCTGGGCTGATGATGGGCAGTCAGGTAGAATACAGACTACAATGCAGATGTTCAGAGCTGGCTGGTTTCCCATGGGAGTTGGTATGCTGGGTATTATACCCCAGATTGTTTTGGTATTGTTGTGTCTAGTTCTGATCTTTTGATCAAGCAGTAAGAAACCACATTTCTTAACTTCTATGCTTAGGTGAGTGATAGATGTCAGTGAGTATGACAGTGGATATCAGTGTTAGGAGGGGGCCAGCAGCTTCCCTTCAGGAGAAATACTCAGGCTGGTGTCCTGGCTGAGTTGCATAGCAAAGGAAATCCTTCATGATGGAGAGACAGAATTTGGTAGCATTTGCATTGACAAAGCTGTAGGTGTTCCTCCCTTGGATGATCCTGAGTGAAACTGGAGCTAGGAGGGACTTTTAATATAAGTAGTGATCCAAGCCAGGAAGTCACACAAGTATTTTAACCACTTCTTGGGTGGACAAATGCCGAGATGCTCTTATACAGGATCTTCTCTTTTATTGCTGCTAAGGCTGATTTCATGGTTACTGGTAAGCAACAAAACATTCCTGTTTTGGTGAGCCTTAGTGAAAAGTGGGACCACTCTCACATTGTGCAACCCTGCCCTATAAAACTCAGGTGTTCCCATGGGCATGATGCGACACTCTTCCATCAGATTTTATGGGCTAACACAGGGAAGAGAAATCATGTGTCTAGTACAAACAGGCCTCCATAGTATCCCCAAAACCAGGGGGAAGGGTGCTCACACCCCTAGCATACCCTGAGAGTTTGCTACAGGCAGTGCCGAAAGTTTTGGGATAAACTGCTGCTCCAGACATTTCTCAAGGACTACCACACACCTTTATCACAACCTTTATTGAAATACTGCATGTCTGACCCTTTGGACTGCCTCCCAGAGCCTTGCTCTGCTCAGGTGCTGGGGACAGTGACAGTCCCGCGGCCGTTTGGGCAGCTCTTGGGTGCTGTGGCTGCACCAAGCAGGAGTGAGCTGCTCGAGTCTCTGTGCTGCACTTGCCCTTGCCACTGCACATGGAGTGAGAGGGACAGACACCTCAGATGCTGCATGGGCTGATTTCCACGTGGGAGATTATTTATTAAATAAATTGGAAAGTGAATTTCAGGGAGACTTTTTTTCAGAAACCAGACATGCCCACAAATAGCATGATAATAAGTTAATTCTTTAGCCACAGAACAATTATGGTGAATTTTTAAAAATAGCTTAGTTAATAGTGTCTCTGAATTCAAGAAATCATTATCTTAATTACACAAAGACCTATCTGTTGCCCTTTTACATAGAGGACAAACCACTTTTGCATGAATATGATTCTGTAACACAAAACACACAAAACTATCTCTTTGCATATCTTATTTGCTGTTTAGGAATTGTTCAGCTTCAGTACCAAAAAGTATGGTCTTTGAAATTCATATTTAAATATTATTGTGACTTCAACTCTTTAGACAGATTTACTTAATAGACAGAGCTTCAGCAGAAAAATTACTATATTTGAACATATTCATGTAAGAGAGGTTTTTTTTTTTTCAGTGTTAGGTTGTTTGCTTGAGAGTGTAACAAATGAATATAATAAATCTCGTTGCAAGACTGTATAGAAGGAAAAGCTGATTCTAGTTTTAAACAAAACTCATTTCACTCATACTCATTCTCTCATACTGAGCACCAGGAAATTTGTATCTCTGTGGTCAGGACAAGATTTCTTGTGGTTGTACAGCTGACAAAGGATCCTGGCTGTTGAGTCCTTATCACATCTCTCAGGTTTTCTCTAATTGATGTTGACAGACTGGTTTCTGGACAGGCTCTGGCTTCCAGTGAGCCTTTAGCAATGGAGAGATAATTTGCCTCGGTATCTAGTTCTGCTTTGTCTTAGGCAAAATTGTTTTCCTTGTCTGCACATTTTATGGCTAGAGTTCTGTTCCTCATCTGCTCACCACTTTATCTTCAGGGCTTCTGCTTATTCTGTCCAGTTATCTTGCCACTTGACTGACTGTATTTGCCATCCATGAACATAGGTTCTTTCTTCACCATTCTGTTTCCTTAGATGTATTCATATGCTACTGTTTCTGTTCATAAGTCTTTCTACAAATCTTAGCATTTCTGTTACTGATATCTACAAGGAAGGCACTGAGCAAAAGCCAAGGAGACCCTCTAGTAATCTTGGTATGGGACATGTTTGCATCAGTGGTTTCTGAAGAGCATCTGGGTGTCCTGATTTGCTTGGGAGTGCCGGTGTTAGGCAGTACTCTTTCTGTTGCCTGATACAAATCTTCTATAAAAAAGATTAGTTTGGGGAATTCTCTATTTTCTAGAGTCTCAGTGTTTCTGTTAGTGAACTAAAGAAACCCCCTACATTGTAAGGACACTAGTAACCACTGTGGATGCAGGGAGCTTTGTGTCAGGTTAAGATCTAGCATAAATTGAAATGCTGTTAATGTAAAATTAATAAATTTTGTGTCCTTGGAGTTGTCTTTTCCTCCTAGTATTCCTCCCCTGCTTTTTGTAGCCCTGTCAACAGTTATCTTTGTACTCGTTTCCTGTATTGCCATAGACACATTCTGGCTTTCCTGTCTCATCATAAAAAATACCATTTACTATTCACACACATCTACCATCATTTAAATAGGAGAAGAACACTCTCAGCAAATTGGAGCAGTGCTCCGGGAGACCAGACAGGCTGCACAAATGCCTGCTCCCTGAATCTACTCATCCTCTTCAAAGCTGCCTTGTCAGGAGTTAGGCGTCACATTTTCCACTGGTTTTCTTTTCTTCCTGACATGTGTCTAATAACTGTAGGGGGTTCTAAGTGAATAGTAGGGGAAGACTTTGCCAGCACTTCTAGTTAGCTCAGAAACTCTTTTATTCATTAAAGCTTGAGCTTTTTCACAAGTTTGCAGTGTTTCTTCAAAATGCATCTTAGGAAGACTATAGCCTTGTCTCACTCATCAGAGATGATACCAAAGGTTGGGGTGAACACAGCGTGGGGCTGGCAGACACTGCCAAGACATGGTGTATGGCTTTAGGCTAAAGCAGGCATGCAGGATCCATTTCTCATAAGGGAAACAGACAGGCATCTGCCTTACAGAACACTTTTTGCTGCTGATATCATAGGAAAACCACAGATCCCTATCCTGGCAGTGCCTGGGCCTCAGCTCTGGGCCAGACTTGCAGACTACAAAGCCAGTGCTGTGGATCAGCACATCCCAGAGCATGACAGGTCTTCTGTACCAGTGCCTGGAGAGCTGCACTGGTCGAGGGATCAGCCCCAACAAGGCTTTATAAACAGAGCGTTAGAGTTTTTTGTTGGATGCAAATAAATCTGGTTAAGATCTCACTCTTCAAAATCCTCAGGTATTAGGGACCTTCAATCCACGTACTTGGAAGGACAGATGGATAAAGCAGCTTCTATCTTGTGTTAATTACCCGTGACCCATTCTGTCTGTTCCCAGCAAAGCGACTTTCAAAACAAGCCAAGTACCAATTTTCCTGGTGGCTGAACATTAAGAATTATGAAGAAAAGTTATAAAACATGCCATTAAAGGAGATTTCAGTCCCATAATTAACTCAGAGACAGAGTACGCAGCAAACTATCAGCAAGCCATAGACGCTGTCAGTGGGACATGAGCCACTTTCTTGTTTCCATTCCTTAACACAGCAAGCCTCCCAGGGATGCAGGACCTGCTGCTGAGTGAGTAGTTTAGCAGCTCAATTCAGTACCTGATCCAGTGCACAAGTGCATCAGAAAAAATAAGTCTGAGTACCCAGACACTGAGAGTCACGTGATAAACAGTGAGGCCTTATGATTATGATTAGTTAGAGCTTTAGTCTGCAAGAATTAAAGTCATGTAACACTTCAGCAATCCTGCTGCTTGGGCAGATGTTCAATTGTTGCATTCATTAGGGAGTAAAGAAAGGTGTTGAAAAGTCCTTCTAGTATCAAGGCAGGCTGACAGAAAATCCTGAAATCAAGCACAAGCTGATGTGTGTATGCAACTTGTGTGAGAACAAAACCAAGAGGATATTATTTTTGAGATGAGGTCCTTGTTGATAATGAAGGAAGCTTCTCATCCCCTTGGAGGGGAGGAGTTTTGTAGATGATAACCTGCAACACAGAACTGACAGGATCTGGATCGAGTTCTGTATTCTGCTCATGCAGACATGCAGATCGCAGTTTCCTCCCTTCCTTCATGAGCTAACACACAAAGTGACTTTTCCAAGGGTCCCAGATGTTTTCCAGCCCTTGCACACATCCCACATTTTGCTATTCAGTAGTACCTGCAGCTGTGATGTTGCTGGCCTGACCCTCATGTGCCTATGCAGGGTTTGCCCATTTTACAGGCTGCTCTTGGCTGGAGTACAGGGCAGTCCACCTGCCCACCAGGGACCTTCCTGAGTGCTGGCCAACCTCTTGTGGTTCTTACACCCCTCTGGGAGGTCACAGATGGCACATGAGAAAAAGCTGTAGATCCATGTGATGGGGCAGGCTCTCAGAGCAGGTTGTTGCAGGATGGTGGAAGGGAAGGAACTTTTGACTTGTTCCCCAAATCCTTAGAGTCAAAGGTTCTGAGAGGTCATCCTTGCACTGAGAGGACCATTACCGTAGGTATTAATCATGACACTTCAAATGCACATGGTGCTGTGTGCTCCTGAGCAACACAAGGGCCATTTTCCCCTGCTTCTCCCAAGAACCTTTTACAGAGGCACAGCAGGAGCCTGGGCTGTCAGGAAGGCAACGGAGCTCCTGCAATGCAGAATGGGCTTTGGGGCCTGGCTCTGACTGTAAATCTGACCAGATAACTTCAATTCATACTTATGTGTGTTGCAGAGGGGAGCTTGGTGATGCCTGCAAGTGGGGTGAAACAGTATGTGCTGAATTATTTAGTTTCTGTAACACCTCTGGGTACCAGCCACCTCTTCCCAGACAGGCCAGAAGAGCCTGGAAGGCCATCCAATTATTCAGAGTCATCTTTCTGCAGGAATATGAGCTCTGATTACTGACTAGTTCTTTCCATTGCAGTGCTCCAAATACTACTCAAGCCACTTTCTGGATGTGTTTGAGGCCCATCACATGGCCGTGGACTCAGTCAGCTGGAATCCATACCACTTGAAAGTCTTCATTTCCTGCAGCTCTGACTGGACAGTCAAGATCTGGGATCACACCATCAAGTAGGTCCTGCTGGGTCCTGGCATGAACAGGGAGGTCCAGCCTGACATGCCAGCTGCACATGTCAACTCTGCTCATACCTGAGTCTCAGTTTCCCTCTTAGGTGCTAACTGCAATCTTCTGTAATTCTGAATTGCTGATTTTTTGACTCAGATTTGTACTCCCTAGGTGTGAGATATAAGATGTAGCATTGGCTGCCCAAGGAACTTGCCAAGCAGTGCAGCTCAGCATAGAGCCTGACTGCTTTACTTTGGACCAGGCTTTCTTCAGGCAGGACCTACTGTGGCAGGGTTATTCTTCTGGGGCAGTGCTCTAGAGAAATGTCAGGGACTGGCTTATGACTTCAGGGACCAGACACTTCCTAAGAGCTAGAGCAATAAAAAAAAAAAGATTGGAACATTTAAAAATACATAACGCAGTTCAGGGTTAGTGGTTGAGATATGTCTGCTTTCAATCAGGAAATTGATTTTGTTGTAAATCAGAGTCAAATATTTCCTGATGCCAATACTGGTCTAGCATTCAGTGTTGTTGTCTGAAGTCTGGAGAGGGAAAATCACTTTTTTCCATATGATTATTAATCGGAGAAGCTCCATATTGCTGTGTGTGTTGGGGGAAGCTTAAAAATGCTTTCAGAAAGAAGCATACTACCTTTCTTCTTATCTCAGCAGGACCACTCCCAGCCCATTTGGGTTGACACTCACCTTTGCTTTGCCTTTGGCTCAGACCCTGTCTGTTACCTGACATAGATGAAATAGCCCATCTCCCACTTCTGCAGCTGGCCTTGGACAACACAGGCTGCAGCATCAAAGCATTTATAGCTCACTGTCTCACTTCCAGAGTGGTGTATATTTAAATGAGTTCTTCTCCCTGGCTCTTCTTTTACAGGACTCCCATGTTCGTTTATGACCTGAGTTCTCCTGTAGGGGATGTTGCGTGGTCCCCTTACTCCTCCACGGTCTTTGCTGCAGTCACCACTGATGGCAAGGTGAGAGGCTGGGAGCAACACTGCTCTGATTTGAGCTAAAAGTCAAGGGAGATTAGAGTTGAGCATGGGGATGGGTCAGCCCAATCCTGGCCAAGCATGTCAGGGAGTTGCAGATTTCCCACCAGCAGGAACCCACTACAGTGACAGGTTAAGTTGGCTGCAGCTTGCCTGAGCTGCTTGCCTCAGTATGACAAGGTCATTTTTGTAGCTCAGGGCACTAAAACTATTAACTCCTTTTCACTCAGTCTGATTACAGAGGACAAAAGTCATAAAGCGACAGAGACAAGGAAAGTGGACAGCAGCATTTCTCAATCCTTCTCCCCCTAAAGTCTGCCTCACCCTTATAAGCAACAAGACCAGAAATCTCTCAGCTGCAGCCCAACCATGCAAACAGATGATGTTCAATCATAAGTCAGAGGGGTTTTAGCAGATGCTGAGGATTAGATGTACATCTTACTGCAGCCTCAACAGCCTCTCCTCTAAGTGGAGGTGCTTCCTGGGGGGAAAAGCTCCCCAGCCTCTAGCACAAAGCAAACCAAACCTCCCTGCAGTTCTAGTTTGCTCCTTTCACTCCAAGGGTGGAGGTACGCAGAGGACAGAAAGGAAAGCAGGGGTCAGGGAACAAGCTGCTTTTGTTCCTGTGCTTTCCTCTCCTTGGCATGAATATCCCTGGACATGGATTGCTCACTTCTTCTCGGTGCTGCTCCCTCTGCATTAACATAGGTGTGGCAAATCCATGGAACTCCTTTCTTGTTCTTGTGATGAACACATCACTGCAGGTGTGCAACTTACCTGTGCCAGGAGGAAAACCCATAACTCCCTCTATGTGAAATCATCTTATTAACCAGGGCATCCCTAGGGAAGGAGAGATAATGCTCCAGATCAGAGCACTCCTAGTACAAGTTGACATCAGGACATTGTTTCTGAACCTCCAAAACATAGAGAAGCAATAGAATAAAGTAGTTATGTACTTATATTGATATTAATAAAAAATCAGTTATAGTAATATGCCCAGGGTCAGCCAATAGAACTTTATTCTAATTAAATCAATGTTTTCCCACTGTGTGAGGCTGTCTCCAAGAGTGGTGATTTGGTAACGAAGTACTTAGACCAGTCCTAATATTGAGATGATGGCAGTTATATTTTCCCCCTAGCCACCCATCACAGTAGCTCATATGGTTAATTTGGGCCTGGCAAGTATCTGCCACCATGGGCTGTATGTTTTGCTAGTGAAAATAGGAAAGTCTCTGCAGTTTGGCCAAATTACTCTAACAAAAAGATGGCCTTTATATATCTCTATTATTAAATTGATGCCTTAGTAACTTTATTGCAGTTTAACCTTTATGTTGTAGCAAAAAATTCATTTCACTGATGCACTGGCCCAGGCTATAAATTTGTCTCTCCCAAGCTAAGCAATGGAAACCTCTTCACTGGGGCACCTGGTCTCCCTGAACATCTCAAGATGCCATAGCCTACAAAAACCAGTGTTGATGCTTTTCTTATTCTTGTGGCTGAGTTTCTGCAGTAACAGCTCATTTCTAGGGAGGCTTCGTGCTACTCATCTGGGACAGGTTCTTTGCCAGAGCTTTACTAGCTGCAGCGAAGCTCCAGTGGACTTAGCAAGAGTTTGTGCAGTGGGGTCTTTCCATCCTACACCGAGCTTGTCCTCGCCACTGCTGCAGTCACTCTAGCTGTGTTGTTGCAGTCACATTAGCTGCAGCATCCAGGGGCCTGGAGTTCATATGAGGTTATGGATAAGCCAGAAGACTGACTTGGCAGCACTATGCTCAGGGTATCTCACCTTGGCTATCCTACCTTGGATCTAATTTAATAATCCAAATTAGAACCTAATCATGTAGGATCTAATTCTGCTTTATGCCTTTAATCCCAAGCTCAAAGAAAAGTGGCCATCAGTTAGGAGCAGCCCAGAACTGGGCTGCCTAGCAGGAAAGGTCCAGGCAAGAGTTGCCTTTCCATTGCAGCAGGCTGGCCAGGACCAATGCCTAGGAATCCTGGGCCTCTGTGTTAGCCACTAACAATGCTGCTTGCAACAGGGTGAGTCTGAGATGTGATTTAGTTCCTAGTTCCTATTTTTATCAGAACCTCTTAGATCTGCAATGGAAGTGGAATAAACAGTTGTCCACAGCCTTTTCATTCCTGGACATATTCCACTTTGTAGCAGAGTGTACTTCTTGGAAATAATGCCTTGCAAAGGGCAGTCTCCATTAATGCTGGGGAAAAAAAAATCTACATTAACAGGATATTAACAGAATGTTCTATGATCATATGATACAGAGAAATACAGGACGTGCAGCCAGAAAATAAAACATTAAAGACCTCCTCTTCATAAACAGCCTCTAGCTTTGCATCCGCACACAATTATGCTTGTGAAACTTGAAGGTTGCCTGGAGGTGGTTTTAAAATCAGGCCCTAACAGCAGTTTTAATGGAGTACCCAACATATTTTGAGAAAAGTGATTAAAACTGATGCTAGGTGTCCAAACTGTGTGTATCAGCCCCCTAACTCCTAAGACTGATGTGGAAACTGGAGTATTTTAGGATCTAAAAATGTCTCAATCCCCATGAATCCAGGAGGTGGAGATTTAAGAAAAGGTGTAAATATCAGGAGCATTATGATAAAAAATGTGCGTTGGCAGCTGGTCATCTGCTTTGGACAGCACCACGTCTTCATAAATAACTTGAGTGTGCATGTTCTGCCACTGGTGCAGTGGATTATAACTGCTAGTATTGCTCTTTATCATGTTCTGGGTAATTTCTTTAGTCTCCTGCTTTGCCTGATGGCCATTTTATTTCAGAATGAGCATAAATGATTTGCAATGAAAATTGAAATGAAATAAAATGATCGCTGAGATGTGCACTTCCTTGCCAACACTGCCTCGAAAAAAAACTCCCAGCTCTATAACTAGGTGCCTAAATAAGTGGCCTCATTTTAAAAGGACTGGACAGCCAACCGCTTTTATGGAAGCTGGTCTCTGCTGGATACACTCAGAGTGGTTGCTATAGAGCATTCAGCTTTGGTTTCAATCAGTGTCCTACATCCACTGTAGTTTTGTTCTGTGATTGCATTTCAGATGACACTTAAATTGCTTGAAGACTCCACAGTGGTTCCTCAAACAGACAGGTGGGGAGATCTGTTCTTTCTGAAGCTCAATTGGCTTGCAGCAGCTCTGTGGTCCCTCCAGGCCATCTCCTACAGGGACCTAGGTGCAGATACTGACATGATTAGCACTGAAATAAAACGAGGTTAGGAAACACTTAGTTTAGTTAAGGTTGAAAATGGTGAACACCTGACATGAAGCAAAAGGCTAGCTGGGTTGAGAGACCTGCTTTGGAAATAAAAAATAAGTGTGGAGGTGGATTTGGATGCCTTGACACTTAGCAGTGCCAGAAAATCTGGGGTTGTTGGTTGGTTTATTGTAAGGACAGAAGGCAGAGAAATGGCA
>NW_008609342.1:31659-59026 GCF_000691845.1 Merops nubicus
TGGCATTCCAGCAGCATTCACCAGGAACTGGCTTTAGGACTTTGCTTTAAGCCCATCTCAAACTTATGCTTAAAGCAGAAAAAAAAAAAAAATCAAACCAAAAAGCAAACCCTGAAACATGTAAAAGCAGGAACCATTCCTGAAACTTCCTTCTTGGGCTTCTTTTATTTCCTTTAATTAAGTAAGGAAATGCTGTTGTCAGGTTGTGCTGTGCAGTGGCAATGCTAGAAACCTTCACCTCTAGCTGACTCAGGGCATGTGGATGGCTTCTTGTGTTGAATTCATATGTGAATTGTTACCCCCTTTGGCTTTTTTAAGCCAAAGACACTCTTGTTACGAGTGTCCCCCAATGACTGGATCTCGGGCTGTGGACCACAGCTGACCCATGTACTGGTGTGAGCAAGCTGGTCTTGTTCAGTCTAGAGAAGAAACCCAGCAGGAGCCTGCCAGTGCCTTCAAGAACGTCAAGTTAGTGCCAAGCTCTTCACAGCGGTGCGTGAATGGACAATGAGACACAGCAGCTGAAATTAGTTGAAGTAAGAGGTTTGGACTGTATATAAGGAAAATCTTTCACTGTTAAGGCAGTCAAGTAATGGAACAGCTTGCCCAGAGAGGTTATGCCATCTCTGTCCATGGAAGTTTTCAAGACCACAACTGCATCTGTCCTCAGAGCTGACCCTGCTTTAAGCAGGAGGTTGATGAAAAGAATTCTGGGGGTCTCATCCAACCTGAACTACCTGTGATGCTGTGAAATGCCCTTGTGTGTGAAGGAGGATCCCAGGAGTTTTACAGCAGGCTTGGGAGCATGCACTAAGTACAAGTACACTTGCTCTCATGTCTTTGTTGTCTGTGTCCTTCATGACTAATGCAGCAAAAGCAAGGTGCTGTTATAGCCATCTTTAGTAAATATTGATAGCCTCAAGATAAATGCCATCCAAGTATGCACTCTGCAGAGAAAGCTGCTCAGACATATGCTCCAGGGCTTTTCCCCATTATTGAAGCTGTTGACCTTTCAAGATGTGAAATACTTGAAACGACACAAGCCTTCAGGAAATTAGCTAATGGTTTGTGCTGCTCAGGAAGCGAGTGTGCCTTTTCCTGCTTATATAAACATATTTTACTGATCCGCTGCTTTGTATGAGAAGTCCTGAAGACCAGGTTCCAGCTGTATCTCCCTTACAGGTTAAGATGCTGAAGAAATACCTGTTGTCTAGATACCCATCCTTTCCCAGCCAGCAGAGAAACACTTAGTTCTGGCATGAATGCGTGTTCACAGAGCAGTTTGCAGAGACTTGCTGCCCATTTATGGTTGGCAGCAAAAGCCAATCGTTGCCTTTAAAAGCATGAACGATTTTGCAGATAAGAGGCTTGCTAAACATCTCAGGCTTGCAAATATTTCAGTGGGTATTTTGGACCTTATCCTGCCTCTCCTTGTAGAGCATGAATCAAGGTTGCCAGCAGACCTGGCAATCAGCATCAGTCAATGATTTTGCGCAGGGAAGACAGGACTGTGAACCCCTCATAGCTATAGATGATCCTGCAGCATCTGAGTCTTTCCACCTACCCTTCTGCAGTAGCCCAGGGGTTTATCCATGCCTTATGGGCCCACCATTAGCTCTGCATAAGGCTGGAACAAAGTGTCTCCTTTGTCCTTTGTACCCTGTCTCCAGGGAAGTTGCTGGGGTATGAAAAATCTAAATAAGTGGAGGTCCCTTAGCTGTCACCCAAAATGGGCAGGGTCTTTCTTAAAATGGCTCTGAAATTGCATTCACAATGTAAGAGGTTGTTTTATGAGGTTGTGTTCATTTTCTTCTGCCACAAAACTTAAAAGTCTTCGTTGTATTCCCTGCTGAATCTTTGAGATTGATGTGGACTGCTGGGCAGACTTGTGTCTGCTTTAAAACAAGGGCTGGTGGCATGTCAAAGTTCAATGAGGAAGATGGGCAGAGTCCCTGGAATTACTGCTACCTCCACTTTGTGCAGGTCAGGCTGTACTCCCTTCACCTCCCCCTGCCACCAGGCTCTCTTGGCACTGATATTTCTCCCCCCTAGCAGCTGCTTTTAGGGAATAAAGCTGGCATGGAAGACTTTGGTTTGCCCTGCAGTGTCTGAGCCCTCATCTCTATCCTGATGCAGCTCCCATCCCATCATAGGATGGGATGGTGCTCTGGTGGGCTCCAAGCCTCAAGATGTGCATCAGGCACCTCAGGACACTACTGCTCAACCTCATCCCTAACTACTGAGTTTTCTGTGGCTTTGCAGGAATTGCTTCTTACAGGTATGTTCACAGGCCAGTTTTGCATTACTAGAGTTATTACTCTTTCAGGTTATGAAGTACAGGATTTTGGTGAAACCCACCTGCTGAGATTAATGAATTCATTCATCCACACAGGAATCAAGTTTGCCTTTTTCTGCTTGCATGGACATATGTGAGTGAAAAAATTACTTGGGCAGCATCTCCAAAGATTTCCTTGATTCACCTGTTAGACTTTAAATAAAAACCTGCTGGGGGCACAGACCCCATCAAGAATATCTTTGAGAGTTTGGAAAGCTGCTCCTAGGTGCCTCTCTGCTCTTCATTATAGGCTGCAGCTAAGAATGGCCCCTCACTCAGGTTTCAATTTGCAAGTGGAGACAATTGACATTAGGGCCCTTGAGAGCCTCCAGCTGCCTGCCCCATGCTTCCTGAACCTTGATGTTTATTGCTTGGCATTTTATAATGACCTGAAATCTGTGCTGGTTCATTTTAAATGCCAGTCTCCAAACCATGACAGTTCAATATGTGCCTCATGAACAGCTTTGCTGGCCTGCCGCGGGGCTGCAGGTGGCAGAGAGCAGTGGCTGCTGCTCCCACCAGACTCAGTGCTTCCCTTGGTTCTGCGACTGCCTGGCTTCACTCACACCCCAGCCTCCAGCGCCGACTCTCCGTGGTGGGGCACAGACAGGGCTCTGCCAGTGTGTGAAGAGGTAGAGCTTGGTCCTGGTCTATAAGGACATAGTTTCAGCCTGACATTAGGGGCTAGGCTGTGAGTCACAGCAGAGACAGCACAGAGGGACCCACACAGCTGGGAAGGCAGTAGAGCCTTGGGATGTTTGCCCCGAGCCATGTGGAGGAGAGATTGAGATTGATTGAAGACTCCCAGTTCTTCACCAGATATTCAGGGTGGCATGGCAGAGTAAGGAAGTGTCAGAGGTCTGGAGAGAAGGCTCTTTGCCCCAGTATTCAGCAGCAGGATAATGCAGAAGAAATCAGGCTGCTTAAATACACTATCCAGAAAGAGTCTGGGACAATCCATTGGATGGTCTATTTTTAGGCACTGCTGGATAAAGGAACAGCCAGTCTAGTAGGACTTTGGTAAGGTCCTATCACATCAACCAGGTCTAATACTGTTGTTGAAAGTAACGGGACTGGTAGATCAGAGAAAGGACATGTAATACATGCTTGCAGGTTGGCTTTGAGGACACTGTTGGCACAGGCCTAAAAGCAAACTATGAGGAAGGTGAGAGGGTGGATGTGGCACGATGGATGTCATCCTCAGCAGGGTGTGCAGTGCAGCTGGGCATGCTCTGGGGACTGGGGCTGGTGCTGGAGCCCAGCAGTAATTGCTGGGGGACTAAGCAGGCAGGACTTACAAGTGCTTTGGTGCCAGAACTGAAATTGTAAATGAGCTTGACAACCTCAGCAGCAATTTGCAATCAGGAAGTTGAAATTCAATAAAGACACAAACCAAATGTGCAACATGAAATGAGCACTAATTGGGGAAACAGCAGGACTGTAAGGGAAGCTGGGGCTGGGGACTGCCTGCGCTGCCGTGCTCTCGCTAGCACTGTGCTGAATCAAACCCTGGGAGATGCAGGGGAGAGTCACCCCACGAGCACAGCCGGGGCTCAGGCTAGGCTTTGGATGCTGGTCTCTAAGGAAGGGTTGTCTCTGCTGTGGCAGAAGGGGTTGCAGCACAGTGCAGAGGTACTGGCTACTGTCATCAGCCATCAGCCTAACTATTGCATGAGTTCAGCACAGATTAATTTCTCTGTTTGACTTTCACCTTTCAGAAGTGATTTGGTAAGTAACGTTCAATTTAGTACAAAAGTGAAGAGCAGAAGGAGGTTTTGTGATTCATTCCAAAGCATGTTACTAACATTAAATTGTTAAAAAAAAAAAAAAAAAAAAAAAATCCTCCCCCCAAAAAAATGAGGGAGAGAAAAAAAAAAAAAAAAAAAAAAGAGTCACAGGCAACATAGGAGAATCAAACTAGACCAAACTGAAGTGCAACCAGCTCATGGGTAGGATGTATAAGCTAATAAGCTATTTAGCACCAGATGACAGCATTCAGAAGTGTGCAGAACCAAGGCATGAAGGAGATGATCCTCATCACTGAGACCCTCAGACCCTCAGAGCAGAGCCAGGCTGGCGGAAGTGGTGACTGACAAAGAAGTTAGCTCAGATAAACAAGCACTTTCTTGTAAAACAACATAGCAGGGTTTCCAGATGTCAGATGATCCTCAGCCTGTCTGAATGAATAGCAGCTCTTCTACTGCCGAAACTTTGACTTGTATGAGTTGAGTCTAATCAGCTGAGGCTGATGCTGTTTTCCTGCCATGTCAAATTGGGAGTGACCCAGTTCTTACTGAATGAGAAAAAGCTGAGAGATGCTGCCATACATGAAGCAGCTCCTACAGTTAAGCTGGGTGACACAGACTTTCTCTGCCCTGCTGTCACGCACCCTGGACCAGTGGGCTGGGATGCTGCAGGGCAGAGGGATGTGGTTAGCCCTCTCCCATACCCCAGGACCTGCAGCTGACTCCCAGTTGGCAAAGCTCACCTGGCTCTGCCCAAAACACAGCTTTCACAGATGCCCGATTATCATCCTGAGCTCAAAGCTGCCTCTGAACGTAGCTGTAACAGAGCTGGAGCCTGTCCTTTCAGCAGCATGCAAATGCTGTGGAAACCCATGAATTTTAGGGTCTGTCTGGTGGTGGTCTCAGGGCAGCCAAGGACCAGCACTTCTGTGATGTTGCAGAAGCAGGGAGGAAATTAATGTTTTCTGAATTGAGTCTCCTTTCCTCCTGCCAAGCCCTTGACGGCCCTGGCTGCCAGCGGGACCAAGAACTGTCTTACAACCCTTATTTATAACTCAGAAATGTCCTCCTAGGGAAAATTAACTGTATTGGAGGCTGTTCTGGTCACAGTGGGAGTATAGAAATCATGGAAAGTAAGGCCTCCACCGCATGGCTGCTTGGCTTTGGTGCACACTGAGGCTGTTCTCCCTTGCCTGGTGCCTTTGGGATGCTCCAGCAGCTCTCTTGTTGCTGGACGTGGGCTGGAGGTGGCCTGCCCACTTGTTAAATATGTTACCTGAGAATTTGAAAAAAATAATCTGTGGAGTTTGCAAATGGATGAAGTGTCATGATTCAGTCAAGAAAATGGGGCAATTCCAACACAAGGACAGTGAAAGCCAAGCAGTTAAAGAGATGTCAACTGGTAAAGGGCAGCATGATATTAAATTATCCCTCACCTTTTGCTCTTGCACTGATTTTGTTCTTTGTTGCCAAGTTACCAGGTACATCTGCCTTGTTCTTACTTACACATATATTTCCCCCCAGCCTTGATTCTGGTTGCTGTCAAGTTGTTTTTGAACGTGCTAGCATTGCCTAGATCACTGATGGGGGACGAAGGCTTGTAAGCCTGGAAGAAAAGGACAGAGAAAGCTGCAGACCCAGCATGTGTTCGAGGCATGCAATAAAGACAGGGTATGTCAAAGCAGCTCTTCATCTCCCTCTCGATGGGCCACAGAACTCAAGTAGTTTGTACTGCTGGCAGAGAGGTTGGTTGCTCTCAGTGGTGCTGTTTAGAGGGTCCAGCTCTCCCCAGATCCTCTGGCATTTCCTTCCCTGAGCTTGCCAGGCTGCTGGGCTGCAGGGCAGGGGGTGACAGCAGAGCATAAGGGCAGGGGGGCCCAACTCACCTCTGAGCTGCTGAGCACAGGAGAGCCTGGGCTGACTTTCAGGTGGTTAAATGAAGTTTGCAGAGCAGGTAGGGAGGAATGAGATGTTGAAGACTCTAAATGTGTTTTGATGTCAGAGCTACGGTAATAGCCTTGGACATAGACTGTGCTGTGCTTACAGAGCAGCCGTGCAGAGCCTCAGTGGGGAACCACTGGATTCTTGGGAGGTGGAATACATTTGTGTGATTCATAGACAGAGGAGCTGTCAGTCTGGATGCGACTGAGCTTGATTTCTTCTCTGGCTGTTTGAGAATCAGGCATCAAAGCAGCTCATTTACGTGAAATATTTTCTGCAACAGTAACACAGCAGAGTTCAATCCATTATTGCCTGTACATAAAGCATGGAGGCTCTGTTGTTACGTTGATGGTAATTTAAAAATGTTCTTACTGAATAAAAAGCATCAGACAGAGACTACAGGGTTCCCCTGATCCCATCTCAGAGATAACTGGGTGTCTGCTTCAATTCAATGCTCCTTTTCCGGGGCTACTCACTTGCCAGAGTTACTGTCCTTCCATCAAGGAGTAGTTTACTTTGAGCATCTGTCTGGCATATCTACCATCAGACTATCCTGCACCTGGGGACTGTGAGTCTAGGTTTCTTTTGATGCTTGTTGATGCCAGCTTATAAATCCCCATGCTGCAAGGACTTGCTTAGCTCAACAGCTTGGGCTTCATTTGGAGGGTGGTAGGTGTCCTGCTGCACTTCCTTGGAGTGGTCAATGCAGGTTTACAGGGACTGTAAATAAAACAGTGGTTGGGGTCTTTGTTTACTGTCCCATGCTTTATCCTCCCCGGGGATCTGCAGCTAAGCTGGGGGAGTAGAGGAGAGTTCTTGCGTTTTCCTACTCCAGACATTTTCAGTTTTTTTTTTTTACCTTTCTTTCTGTGCCTCTCCCCAGGTGTTGTGGGTAGGTTTGTTGTTGGTGGTGGTGGTGGTTTTGTTTGTTCGTTTGTTTGTTTTTTTCTTAGAGTCTGATTTAGGTTCAAGTAGCCATGTATTTTTTCTTAGGACTCTAGCAAAAGAATGGAAATGTTCTTTCCCATTATCTGAATTCTGACTAGCAGAAAGAATGAAGATGTCTGCTGTGGTCTGCAAACAGCAGGGCTGCAGACCCTGCAGGTCCCTCATTTGCTTCTACAGGATCTGCAGAAGGTGTCTGATAAAAGCACGTTTACTGTCAGGAGGTTCCAACTCCATCTCTGGGAACGTGCACTGCAGTGGAAACACTTTTTGGGGGCTGAAAATCAGAGGTTTGGGATTTTCTCTTTGTGGTTTCTAAACTGCTCCTGGATGAGTGTGGGTGAGTGAGTGCATGAGTGAGTGTGGTGGCCCCAGGTCTCAGCACCTGCAGGGAGGGAAGTGCTGGTACCACCCAAGGCAGCATGAGAAGTGGCATGCAGAGCTGGCAGGAAAGAGGGGGCTATTCACAGGGGCACCCTCACTGATTTTTAAGTTCTGACAAGGCTACTGCTTTGACATACTTTCTGTACTTTCTGCTCCTACACAGTTCTCAGTGCCATTAAAACTCAAGCTGGTGTCCCAGCACAGGACACCACACTGCTGTGTTGCTGTAGGCTGCCTTCCCCTCAAAATCACACTTCCTACTTTAGGGACCCTGCACAAGTTACTGTGTTTCCCATGGATTCATTCAACTGTGAAGAAACACATTCTGACAGGCACCACTTCCTTGCCCTGTTGCTGGAGATAAAAGTTTGGGTGATTTTATGGTACCGAGCGAGACACCAGGGGTGGAAGCAAGCCTGCCCTGTGGGCTGTCGAGCCCAGGATGATGTGGCACATTGTATCTCAATAAATATCTAAATATGCTTGTTTGCCACATGTAGAAAGCTATACAAATATCAGCCCTCATCAGAAGTCATGGGTTTGCACCAGCTTCCTGATGTTGTCTGGGTGGCAGCTCTCATCGGAGTGCTGCTGGATGGATGCCTGCCTTGAGAGGAAGGTTGCCCTTTGGAGTCTCCATGGAGAGGGTTTGGATGTGACTCTAATCATCTTGGGTCCTATTGAGTCTGATACTTCAGTCACACATGGTGTTGGGTGGCACTTCTGTGGATCATCGTGGCACTTCTCTGGGTCATGTACTCAGAGAGGCCTCATCTTGTAAGACTTGAGAGGCCGTCTGTGCATGTAAACAGTGATCTGTACTCTGGAGGGATAGAGGCCCCTGGGTTGGTGGGGTGGAGAGAAGCTGTGTGCTGTTGGTGAGTCTCTGGGGTGGGAGATCCAGCTGGATCTGGCTCCACAATCCTTAATCCCAGCTCCTGAGCCAGCAGGGCAACTCACAGGACTAGGAACCTCAAAGGAGAACTGCAGGGTTTCAGTCTCCCATTCCTCAGGCAGAAAACCTTGCCCCAAGCCCCAGGCAGATCCACAGATGGTGTTGGTTGCATCCAGCTCTGCTGCTTTACAGCACTTTTAAGCTGCCTTAAGTGTTGTGGGAAACTCTGTGCCCTTTTTAGGTTACTCCCAAAGCACCAATAACAGTGAAAGTCTGACCCGATTTCCCTCTTTCCTGAGAGTATCTGTAAGCCTCTAAATCAAAGCCTCTGAAGTCCTTCCTAGTGCCTGTGGCCCACCCCTCCATCTGGAGCGTCTGACAGCTGATATGAGGCTGATGTTTCCAGCTGAAGAACTGAAATACTTTGTTCTTTTCCAAGATTCCCTTGGCAAAGGAAAACAAGCCCATTTGTTTAGAAGCTCATAAAAGAGGAGCTTTATAGTAGGAACATTCATAAACTTGTTTGCTTTTGACCTTCTCCAGATTGCTGATGGTTTTGAGTCCTTGTCACGGCCATTGTGGTTGTCTGGGCTGTCAGTGACATTTTTGAAAAACAGCCTCATCCAGAGTAATTTGCATGGCTCAGCACTCTGACACTGAGCCTTCAGACATGCCAGCTTTCTCCACCACGGTGCTTGGTGGGGTGTGCAGGTGCGACAGCCTTACAGAGCAGCAGTGCAGACCTGTCTGCTGAGAAGAAACCTGGCTACTAATTCCATGCTGGGTTTTTTTTTGTAGGTTAACTGATGTTACTCAAGCCGTGGGCATTTCCCAGGCTCTTAGGTTGCTAAGCACTGAATTTGTTCCACTGGAGAGGGGAATGGGGGTGTGAATCATGCCCTTAAATTAATAAAAATGTCTGTGAAGGCAAGCAATTAAGTTCTCAGTTAATGTGGGACATGGGGGGCTGATGTGCTTGAAAGAGAGCTTGTTCCTTTCCAGAGATAGCAAGACAGCACACATAAAATACCAGCCAGAACATCCCCTTTTATTTATACCTGGAGGCAGGAAATTCGGATTAGCTTGGCTGAACTGTGGGACCTCAAGTGTCAGTTTTGAGCAGTTTAAAAAAGTGATTTTTTTCTTTCCACATATGCTTCTGTTGACTGGAGAAGGACCCTCCAAACTGCAGATGCTCATCTGTGGCTGATGCTTTGGATTCTCTTCTTGAATTATACTGTCACAGATTTCTCCAAAATATGTCTGAGAACTCTGTCCACTTTTCAAGCCCTTCCCCATCTGGAAAAGTCTTATTTTACTTCAGTATGGAGAGATTCTTCTCCCTCTTGTTTTCTGCATCTGTAAAACCTTTGCATGGTTCTCCCACTCAGACCAAGGACATCACAAATTGCTAGATGTTGAGCCCTACAAACACATGGTGGCTCATGAGGCTGTGTGGGACATGTGCTTGTACCTTGCCCAGCTCTTTGTTATACATGAATTCAGACAAAATTCACCAACTCATTGATGTGCGATGGCAAAGAACACGTGCTGGTTTGATACAAAACCTTCCATTCTCTTTAAAGTAAGTTTTTTATAGGGTAACATTGTCCACTTCCAAGTAATTCCTAGATTCAAATGGTGAATATCACACCATTTTGAAATAATATGTCTCATCTGTCTCTTAAGTGCTGGTAAACAAGACACAGCTGGCAGGAGATGTACAAGTAGTACACTTAATTTCCCCCCTATTCCCACTGTACTTGTTAGCACAAAATATTCCCTTCCTTATTTCTTCTGAAGACAGAAAAAGGAAAAGCAGCATAAGGCTGAAAGTCTCTGTGGTGGATTCAAGGTGGCAGTCCAGCATGCTGGAGACTGCTCGCTTCAGCACCAGGGAAGAGATGTCGTGTTTTATTAGCCTTTGCAGGCTGTAGCAATCATGGGAGCTAATTTAAGTTATTGGGAGGTAATGTTAACACATTCTCTTGAGTAACTACCACTGTTCCTTCTGGAGTCATGATGAAACGTGCCTTATCGTGCAGCTGATGATGTGGCAGGTCTTTGTCACTGCTGTATCAGTGCCATAGGTCTGGGGTCTGTGCCAGTGGTAATCTGGCCTGAGGGGGGACTTGGGTCTGTCTCCTTCCATCCTCACCCTTCCCCTTTGGCCAGTCTGTACCTGGCACTTCTCTCCATGCTGTGGGAGAAGGAGGTGTGTGCAGGTATAGCATCTGAAGCAGCTGGACTGGAGTGAGCTTCCAGCACCAAGCTGTGCATTTGTCTGTGGCTTTATCCCAGAGTACACCCTTAATCATACTGTCCATGTTCCCATCACTTCCCTCTTAATTACTGGTTTGAGTCTTTAATGTTATTATTAAGCTGGAAATGTTGGAAGGCTCTCCAGTAAGTATTTCTGATAGCATTCCCTGCTTTGTTCATCAAATACCTGTTGTCTCATTACTAGCAGCACTGAGAAGGGAGATGGAGACCTGTGGGGTTAACAATGCTGGCTCTGATCCTTCTGCAGTCCTCACCAGCTGGAGCCTCGCCAAAGGCCATGGGAGGAGTTTGCACACACAGAAGGGAACTGGTGCTCATTCCATGAGTCCCTGCAGGAGGGGGACAGTCCCTCAAAAGCAGCAGACAGCCTCTGCACGTTGATTACTTAAAAGAGGACAAAGACCCTGACTGCAAATGGTAATTGTGTGCTGAGGCTGCCTTTCCATGGGACCTTTTCTTGGTAGTATCTCCAGCCATTAGTCTGCCATTGAGGGATATTCCTGCCTGATTAATCCTGTTTGTATTCTTTGACTTTTTTTCCCAGGCCCATGTGTTTGATCTGAACGTTAATAAGTATGAAGCTCTGTGCACCCAGCTAGTGGTGGCCAAGAAGAAAAATAAAGCAACCCATATCCAATTTAACCCTGTCTACCCTGTTGTTATTGTTGGAGATCAACGAGGCCATGTTACCTCCTTGAAGCTGTCTCCCAATCTGCGCAGGATGCCCAAGGTAAGAGTGATCTTCATTCACCTAGTAGAGGTACCAAACCACAGCAGGTCTCTTGATCCCTTGTCACTTAGTGCCCTTTCCTTCTGTGCAATGATGTTAACAAAGCTTCTTTCTCTAGCAAGGTGCTTAAGTTCACCTCAAACCTTTTGGGTAGGATGTCTGGGATGTTGGATGCCTGCCTCTGTTCCTGTATAAGTAAGAAGGCTGTTTGCTGTGCTGCTGGGCAGGAGCAGACATGGTGGGAAAGAAGTTTGCTGTCAGTGAGTACTTTCTCACCACAGTCCAGGCAAGCTGGGAAGCATTACAGAGCTTTATTTGTTTCCCAAAGCTCACATCTTTTCTGAGGTTTAGGTTGTATTTGCGAGACTCCTTGAAAACAAGTAATGGAATTCCAAACTCCTTCCTGAGTCCTCTCACAGAGCCCATACTGCCTGTCTTATACACCTGCATCATCTGAGCCTGTCCCCTGACCACCATCTCATCTCCCTTGTAAATGAGCAAACACTATGTTTAATTTGTGACGTGACTTGGGATCCTTGTCTCAAGTGCCAACAAGGAGATGCATGTGCCTCTGTGAGGTGGTGAAGTCTCTTTTCCCACCTAGCCATGAGGAGCAGTTGTGAAGGATGATGACCTCTCCCAAATGGATCCTTTACTAGAATTTCTTTCTGGGCTTCAACTAGCTATGAGCTGAATGGCTGTAAATGCAGTGTCCTTTCTGAGGCATGTAATTCTTATATCCAGTTGTCTCTTGTTTAGTAGAGCTTTTTCAGTTTCAGGCATTTTAGAACTGATCCAAGAAAGCAATTTCTCAAGATGATAATCTTTTATTTATATACCCCAAAGGCTTTATATACTCCACTAACCCACTGTATTATGCAAGGTCTTTGGCCAGGAACTAATCACCCTAGTGTCACTCCAGAGTATTCTGAGTAATTTTTTTAAGGTTCCTTTAGCCAGACACCACTGGAAATATGAGTTTTCCCTGTGCTGAGAGAGGCATAAAACCCACAGCAATATGGCAGTCTGTTTAGTGCTGGGTGTGGGAGCTGTGGAGGGGAATATCTCACATGCTTGACACTTTCCTATTTCCTTTAAACCACATCCTGAGACCATCTGAACTCAGGACTATCATCAGCTTGGCTAGGGACAAGTTTCCTGGTTGCTTCACGAGTCCTTCCTGGGCGTGGGCAAGCACCATGTCTGCCGTGGACCCTGGGTGCACAAGAGTTCAGCTGTGGAGATGGGTCACAAACAGAAACGTGGCTGCTGTCCCCTACATCCCAGATATGAGCTGAGCAGCACCCAGCAATACTGTGCTGTGGGTCAGAGTGAATTTGAATGTCTCTCTCTCCACTCCTGGTTGCCAGCCTCATCCCCCTGTGCAAGTATGACTGTCATCATCTCCCTGTGCCAGCTTCCTTCAGAGACAAACTGCATGTTGTTGTCAAAGCATTTTAAATGCTGAGTTCAGTGTTGGCTCAATCACTTATTGCTGACCTTAAGCCAAGGGGTACCATATCCCAGGCAATGTTTAAATGGGACAGAAATGGACTCTGCTGCCCTGATGTTACTAAGCTATCTGTCTTTTGCTTACTTGGTTAGATTAGAAGGGATGCTAAGCTCTGATCTAAACATTTCCTGCACATGTGGAGAATAAGGAGGGATGTTCAGGCATGGCTGGTGACATGTGCAAGTGCCCTGGCTATAGCCAGATCTTCTTTCAAAGAGCTGAGAGTTATTTAAAACAGATGATATGCAGTGTGGTGGCAAAGTGGTGGATCTGGCCCAGCCAGCTCAGAGGCCTTTCTGTACCACAGGAGGATGAGTGAGCTGGGTCAATGAGCCCATTTTTCATGGCTGATGTGGCATCTGATGTGCCAAATGCAGGTGTCCGGTACTCTGTGGTGAAGAGCTTTAGCTGCTGCAAAAAGGTGCTTTAACAGAGTGAGTTCAAGCCTTGGGAGAAGAGGCAGTGCCACCCACTGCATCCTCCTGTCCACCTCCTTCTTGTGCCAGCACCAGCCTTTATGTCCTTAGTTAGCAAGCAAGCCTGCAGCCATGTTTGCCAGAGTATCATCTCACTGTAGGGAGTCAGTTGTGCTTCCAGAGTATTGATCCTGGCTCCTCTGAAGGTCAGGTCAGTGTGCTCTTTAAACCTTTACTGTGTGCAGCCAACCAGCTTTCCTCTCTGAAATGACTTCATCTCTCCCTCTTCTCTGGAGTCCCCAGAGCCAAGTTAACAGTTGCAGAATATCCATAGATTTTTCTAGGTAGAGATGGTCCAAAGCTACACAGAGAAGTCCTGGCATCTCAGCTTGGCTCCTTGCAGATAGAGAAACCTATCTGTGTCTGGCTCAGTACCTAGGTACCCCAGTCTGTTCTCTCCAGCTCTTGATCCTCCCAGAGCCCAACGGGGAAACCTGTCTGACGTCCAGGAGGACAAGCCATGGACAATGCTTCTGGAGGCTGGGGTCTTCACACCAACCCCCACAGCTGTGAGCTCAACTAGCTAGTCTTGTTTCCATCAGCTCCTTTGGAGACAGGAAGGTGCCTTCTCCTGAATGAAACAGACTCTATAACCCAAAGGTTATACAGTATATGTTTATTGCGCGCAGATGCATGGGGGATCGCTCCACCACAAACGTGCATGCCCAAAGTGGCAAATTATTTCATATTTATACAGTAAAACATTACATATTTAATTGATGCCTATACGTACTCAATACCTACCCCCCCTTTGTATTATAAGTAGCCTCGGTTCGTATTATAATTAGCTTATCGGTCCTTCTACGCTTGCGCAGATCCTCCTGGTAATTGTGGGTAGGGGTCTTTGAGATGTGGGTGGTGGTCTCTGGGAGGAAGGCCCTATGTCCTCCTCGTGATGGACTTTTCACCTTTCGTCTGGAATATGGTGATTTGGCAAGTTTATAGCTTTAAGCCAGTTTTGGTCAGCTCCTGTCCTTGGTGAACATCTGCTCTTCCTCATTAGTTGTGTTTTTTACTGATAATTTTGTGATAGATGTTACTTTGTGTTTGCTCTGTATGTGTTAGTCTTTATTATTTTTCAATAGTTTTTTTCTCTTTTTCTGCCGATACGTGGAGAATGCTTGTTAATTCTGACTTTTATGACCATTCTCCTAGATAAGGGTTGTTAGTTGTTTTAGATGGCAGATCAAAGAAGTATCTGCTTTTCTTCAAACACTTTGCAGTGATCAACAAGGCAATCAATCTTTCAGCCCCCTGTTATTTTATATAAATGGTTAGCTTTATAATTTTTTTCTGTTTTATGTTACTTATCTTACATCACTGAGGTCTGGCAGAACTCGGGGTGCCAGTGGGACAGGGCAGCCAGGGACTGATCCAGGTCGCACTGCCCCTGTTTCACACTGAGGTTTGCTTGTGAAGCTTCTCCACCAACTTCCCACACAGCTGGGACAGCTGCTTCTGACAGGTATGACTAGCAGACTAATCACCCTTTTTTGAGAGAGCTCTTAATAGCCATATGTCATTCCAAACCCCGTTCTCCTAAAAATAGATGCAGTGCTGTGTGCTCCATGTTCTGCAGATTCATTGGCTGTCACTGGGCTTCTGAGATAGGGCTCACCAAGAGATACTGAGCTAACTTCATCCCGGTGGGATTTCAGCCATTCTGAATTTATTATGGTTTGTCTCTTAGTTAAAGCTGCTGCAGTGAATAAGTGGAAATAGGGAGGGTAAAGACTCCTGGGTTCTTGTCAGACCTTTGTTAATTCCTCTCTTCATGTCCTTGAGCAAGAAGGGGAGGTTCAAGAGCTCTTTAAATAATTTTCAGAGTTGATCTGCACCTTAATTAATTCATGTTTGTAAAACACTTTGAGATCTTTAACAAGTGTTATTTAATACTCCAGGTTTTTGCTGCCAGCAGTGCTAGTACAGACTCATTTATGAACACTTGGCAGAATAAATATTCTAAGGGGGGAACTTCTCAAAAGCACTCAGGTGACATTTTCAGAAGCAACTTTCACCAAGATACACAGTAAAGGCTTAAAAAAATGCCAAAAACTCCCTATGAGTTTTGGCCTCCTAAATCATTTAGTGCCACGTGGGGAAAGGTGCATTTGTTGTCAAGAGGAAGCTGGAGAGAGGCACTTTTTTAAAGGGCGCATCTATGTGCACAGAGGGTACGGAGGTCCCTGTGCTCATTCCAAGCACAGTGGCCATCCTTGTGTCTTTGCCCTGGTGACTTGGGTCCTGGAGCCCTCCCTAGCCCCACAAAGTGAAGACTCTGGGGCAGGACACAGACATCCCCTTGCCCCAGGGCAGTGAGCTGTACTTATTTCCATGAGCTGTCATCCTGTAGAGGTTTTCTGTAGGCATTGCTGTTGTCTCTAGATTGTGCCATTCCTCTGGGAGTCCTCTGGGCACACACTATGCAACTGCTAAGTACCAGCTCCAAGAGCCTGGGGAGTGTGGAGGCTGAGGGGACAAAGACAGCTGAACCCAAACCTTGTGGGAAGAGCAGAGCTTGCTGAAGATGGGTTTGCAATCAAACTACCACCAACATGACCCTGCATTGGCCATGCTGAGCACCTATCTCCCTGAGCACCCAGCCCTGTTTGGGTGGAAAACTCGTGCTAACAGATACTGTCCTGGAAGGAGACCTGGTGAAATTTGTTTTGGTCCTTCTGCTCAGAGCTCAGAGGGGCAGAAATGCTTGCAGTATTTTAAGATGCAGCAGGAGGATCAAGTGGCTCTCTGCTGTCACCCAAGCTACTTCTGGACTCCAAGCACTCCTTAAATATTGCAATGGTTGTCAAACAGGAATTGTTTAACTAATAAAGTATTCTTCCTAATTTGTAACGACCTTGGTGGTTGAGTTCACCCGAGGGAGGCATTGCTGTAAGAAAGATCATTTTGGGGCAGAGCTGTTTAATTAGTAAGCCTTCGGAGTTTCATTTGAGGGTTGAAAGAAATTAAAGCATTTTGTCATCACAGTCAGAAGTATGTAGCTGCTCGTGGCCTTTTTTTTTTTTTTTAAAAAAAAAGCTGAAATAGCCTGACACAACCCCTGTCAATGCCAAAAGTAACCAGGAGATAGTTCAAGTGTGAAGAGTTTTTAGAAATGTTGGGAAACCACAGCAGAATGGGGGAAGAAAAGAAAGCAGGTCAAAGAAAGTTTGCAATACAGCATTTGCTGAGGATACTTCTTCTCCCAGGTTACTAGCGACAGGACAAGGGGAAATGCCCTCAAACTGTGCCAGGGGAGGTTTCGATTGGATATTAGGATGGATTTCTTTACTGAGTGGTGAGGCATTGGAACAGGCTGCCCAGGGAGGTGGTAGAGTCACTGTCCCTGGAGGTGTTCAAAATATGTGTAGATGTGGCACTTGGGGACATGGTTTAATGGTCATGGTAATGTTGGGTGGTGGTTGGACTTGATGATCCTGGAGGTCTTTCCCAACCTTAATGATTCTATGATAAGGCAAATTTCTTGTCTGGTATTCTGACTGACAGCCAGGGAGGCAGCCAGCTTCTTGGCCTGATGCTTGTCTTGGATATTTATCTTGGATTGTCTATTATGATTATCTCAGTCTCCTTTGCTGCTACTGGTTCCTTCACATGCAAGTCACCTCTTTCTGTCCCTCAGGGACAACTGAGTTACTTCCCAGGCAGTAAATCCTGTCTGATGGGGTCCAGCTGGGCCGGAGTGGAGTGACAAGGGGAATACGGCTGCTTGACCATCCCAGGATGCGGTAGAGGGGCTGGAGCTGCAGGCACGTTCCTGTGAGTGCAAGCCCAGGTGCCTGTGAGCAGCCTGTGATGTGTGGCAAGCAAGGATAGGCTTTTCTACCCATGTGCATGTGTTGGGCAGCTAGGGCACGCTCTCTGTGCCTTATCACACCAGTCAGTGTCACCTCCGGGCTCCCTGTGCCCCCTGCCTCTTTGAAGCCCTGACGGTTTTGCCTTTGCTGAGATCCAAGCTCCAGGCTGCTCAGGCATGGAAGGGCCATTGAGTCTTGCTGCCTGAAGCATGTTGGCTCTTTGGCCATATCTGATGGCAGGTCTGGGAGAGACCAGTCAGGATCTGGGGGATTGTGATGGACCCAATTACTGTTTTCAAGAGGTGAAGAGAGGAAATAAATTTGGGCAGGACTGGTGGAAGTGTGCAAAGTTTCAGGGAGACAGTAGGAGGATGGCTGTAATGTGTTCTTCAGCATGTCCCCTTCCCCAGCACTGCATCCTTCTCTATCTCCTGGTGCTTGAGGCTGCTTCCTTCTCATATTCCCCAGCAGAACCCAGTGCACACAGTGCTTTCTCAATAAGGGACCCTGGTGTTGTCCCTGTGCCCAGCCTCAGTGAGATGCATCTGAAATCCAGAGCCTGTACTGAGCTAGGACACTGTGAATGGACAGTGAGATGCTTGATCCTGAACCTCACTGCTTTGTAGCCTGGCATTGCTGTGACCTAGGGTGACAGGGAGAAACCTGAAGGAGTGAAGGACCAGGAGATTGTTTCTGTCCTTTGAGTTCTCTAGCTGTGGAAGTTGTTTCAGTAGCTGTGAGGGAGGAACCAACCAGCCTAAGAAACTGAACTGCCTCCTTCTGCCCCAGGAGGTGCAGTCCCTCTGCACACGGGATTGTATTTACAGAAGAAACCCACAGTTTAAATGCATTTCTCTCTTAACAGGAGAGGCTGAGACATTTGGGTCTGTTTAGCCTGGAGAAGACTGAGAGGGAATCTTATCAATGCTTATCAATATCTAAAGGGTGGATGTCAAGAGGATGGGGCTAGACTCTTCTCAGTCATGCCCAGCGACAGGACAAGGGGCAGTAAGCACAAACTAGAACTCAGGAAATTCCATCTAAATGCCACAAAAACAATCAGAGGGATGGAACTCCTCTCCTATGAAGAAATTATGAGAGAACTGGGGTTTTTCAGCCCAGAGAAGAAAAGGCTCCATGGAGACCTTATTGTAGCCTTTCAGCACCTAAAGGGGGCCTATGAGAAAGATGGGCACAGACTTTTCAGCAGGGTCTCTTGCAACAGGACAAGGGGTGATGGTTTTAAAATGAAAGAGGTGAGATTCACACTAGATAAATAGAAGAAATTTTTTTAAATGGGGTTGTGCTGGGTTGCACAGAGAGGTGGTATAAACACTGCAGGTCAGGTTACTCTGAGCAACCTGAAGTAGCTGAAGATATCCCTGCATGCTGCATAGAAGTTTGACTAGATGACCTTCAAAGGACCCTTCCAAACCCACCCAACCCACTCTATGATTCTATGAACATGAGGAAAAACTTCTTTCCTTTGATGGTGACAGTGCAGCAGACCAGGCTGCCCAGAGAGACTGTGGAATCTCCTTCTCTGAAGATATTCAAAACCTGTCTGGACTTGTTCCTGTGCAACCTGCTCTAGGTGAACCTGATTTAGCAGGGGTGTTGGACTAGATGATCTCCAGTGGTCCCTCCCAACCCCTGCCAGTCTGTGATTCTTTAGTTCTCTGAGCTCACACCAGTCCTGTACTGGTGAGTGGTTTAGCACTGAGGAAAGTGCATTTTGTCCCAAAACTTTCTATTTCAACAGCTCTCTTTTTGTGTCATTCTGTCTGAGTGAAAAGCACTTGCCTCTCCTCCAAACAGCTCACGTCTTGCTCTTCTAGTAGTGTAATTCCTAGGCCTTCTGTTTTCATGCAAATGCTCCTCTCTTGTTGAGATTCCTGCAGTTGCTTCCCTGCTATTTGGGCAGTGCCCATTTCCTTGTATCTCTTCAGGGCTGGTTAATTGCTCAGTGACCCAAAAGCACAGAGCACAAGCAGTGCTGGAGGAATTTGGTGTTGAGTGCTGCTGTGCCGTGCTTACATTAGGACTCCCTCCTACAGATGCAGTTTGGCCCCCAGATAAGGAGGCACAAACAATAAGCTTGGGTCTCATAAAAACTGACCTACAGCTTGATGGCTTTGCTTCCTCTGAGATTTGCAAATGCATTTTGATTTCCTTTCAGTCTCTCCCCTGTTATTCAGGTTAGTTGTAGATAGCTGCTCTCTGTACTGACAGGGTAAGATCTGAGGACCATAGGGTGCTCGTGAAACCCTGTTCCTGCTCATTCACAGCTTTCTGCATCGCTTGTGTAGGCCTTGTAAAGAGCCTATGCACCAGCATTGACTCCTTGATACGGAAAGGAAACCCCGTTCTGGAGGCCTTCAGGAAAAGTAGGTTAGAGACTCATCTACGAGTTTCTCTGAGCCTGCCTTGTGGCTGGAGGTGGTTGCTCTGACAGTCCCTGCTGTCAGCAGGGACTAGTCCTAGGGCACACTCGGGCCAACAAGAGGCCACAGTCCTTGTGTGCAGCTTGCCAGGGTGTGAGCAGCATTGCTTGTGACCTCTGGGTGTTTTTCTGTGCAGAGCTATGACTCATAACTATAAATCAACAAGTACCGAAGGGAACACCGGCGTGCGCTGACAAACACAGGCTCCCCTGTCCCTTCTGCCTGCCACATGTTCCTGCCCTGCCACTGTGCTGGGAAACCCACTAGCAGGAAGACCTTCACAAACCTTTAGCATCCCTTCTTCCTCCACTGTGCCACATCAGGCTATCTCCCAGTCTGGCATAGCCTGAGGTAAAATGAGGGACTGTTTAAACCTGGAAATCTGCTTCTTGGCAAAGCAGGTGGTCCATATGCCAACAGGCTCCAGTCCTTGGGCAGAACTGAAGCCTTTGGATACTTATCTGGACACTCTGGACATATCCGCTGTGCACAGGACAAATCCAGATGTCCAAGAGTGTCACAGCACAGTTACAATTAGATCTGGATCCTGGACAGAGATGTGACAACCTTAGACACTAGCACTCTTTGGAGAGCTAACCCAAATGAGCCAGCAGTAAATCCAAAGGGCTTGAATCTTCTCTCATTAGATCAGTTCTCTTAGGTTTTAGAGAAATAACTTCTGGGTTGGATCAGACTATGTGAAGGGAGAAGAGAGCTTTATGTAACTGGAGGATTGCTGAATGGCAGGGTCAAAGAGCTGGCTTTTTTTCTTTTCACTGTTTCTAGCCACACGTCTTCAACCTTATATTTAGTGTGGAATGTCACTTTCTGTGACTGCTCTTCGTCAGGTAGTGAAGAGAGAACATCAGAGCATTTACAAGTTATTTTCAGATGAAGTAAATTTCCAGTGATCAGGATGTAGTGTGTTTAGTACATTTGATGGAAATACTGTCAGCTGGAGCAAGAAAAGGTCCCATTTTAAGAAATTCAGTGGTACTTATAAATTATTTCTAAAGTGCAAGTCTCATCCTGTGAGGTGCTGCATGCTGTCAGGAGCGACACTGACAAAAGCAGGATGACTGGCTTTGACTTTCTAGTTTCCTTTCTGAAGATCTGTGTAATATAAAGGGTTGCCCATGTTTGAAAGCAATGCAAGGCCACTCCATTTTGCAATACCAGATGCTGTCTTCTGGTGTTCAAGAGTAAATGAAATCTGAATTTGGCCCAGAAAAATGTTTTTTTAGTGGAGCCTTATTTTACTCCTTCCCTTATATTGTAGTGACAGAATGAGGGGCAATGGTTTTAAACAGGGCAGATGTAGATTAGACATTAGGAAGATGACCTTTACTGAGAAGGTGGTGAAACAGTGGAACAGGCTGCCCGGAGAGGTGGTGGAGGCCCCATCCCTGGAGACATTCAAGGTCTGACTTGGTGGGGCTCTGAGCAATCTTATCTAGTTAGGGATGTGCCTGCTCACTGCAGGGGGGTTGCACTAGATGACTTTTGAGGTCTCTTCCAAGTCAAAACATTCTATGATTCTGATTCCACATTGGCACAGTTATGTTGCTACACAAACTGTTTTGTCTGCAGGCTTTGTGTCTTCTTCCATTAGCACAGATTGTGTCTGTACTTTGGTGCCCACCATCCTAGAGCTCCCCAAGCCCCAGCCCAGTCTTTGCTCCTCTGCAGCCCAATAAGCCCATTGCTGCCTGTCCTGAGCAATGCCTAGTGCATAAGAAGGAGCCATGCTTCATGTCTTCAAAGCACTTTCATTTTGGTTAGGTGTGGAATAGTCTGGTTATGCCTGTGCCATTTGCACAGGCCCTCTTTGAGCTGAAGCCTCTGCTTTGTCCAGAATTGTGACAGCTGAGGAGTGGGCACAGCATAACGTTCTGGCAAGGGAGGCACTGCCCAGCCTCACGTTCTGCTTGGCTCCTTTCCTCCCTGTTTCTTTCTTTAGCTGTCCTCTGTGAATTCATTTCTATGTGCATGACTTAAATCCTCTCCATAAAAATGGGTGTTCCTGAGAAATCACCATTATTTTTTCCTAAATAACAGCCCTGGTGCAAAAACAGAGGGACCCCCAAAGGAACAGACTGTTTTCAAAGCATGCCTTTGTCAGAGCCAGCAAGGGAGAGTTTCTGGGAGACTCATTCTTTCAGCAGTGGCTGGGTGTGAGAGCAGGTCTGCCAGCCTGAAGCATCTCCTGCAAGAGGCTATTCTGTGCTCAGCCCCCTGCCATAACTGATTACGGCTGCCTGCTGACGGAGGTAACGTCAATGCTTATCCTCCAGGTCATCTGAGGGTGAGCTCCCTTTTTGCCAGAGAGCCCCAAGCAGCTCTTGGGAGTGCAGCTATTCCTGAGCACTGGCTTTGCTGCAGGGATGGGGGGGAGGAAATCTTGTTAGCTCAGCCCCTGAGCCGCAGTGTGCCTCAGAAGGGCAAGGTGATGGCTTGTCATGAGGACGTGGAGGGAAGCAGTGGCTGGGGCACGAGAGACTCAGCCCCGGTCCTGGATCTGGCCTCTGCATGGCTTTAGAACAAGTGCAGCTTCCCTCCATGTCAAAATGGGATGAGGACACCCATCTCCCTGGGATCCACAGCAGCCAAGTGAGAGGTGCCCATAGACACTGTGGATATGTTCTCCTACAGCCTTTCCTCTCCGTGCATCCCTCTTGCTGACTGTTTTTCAGCATGTCCAGTAGAGTCGTACCTCAGGAGAGGAGCCGATGTTGGGGTGTACTGATGCATAAACCTGTCCCACCAAGACCCAGAACCTGGCAGGCTGTCCAGCCTACCTGTTATCACAGGAGGGCAGTTGATTGTCACAGTCTATCAAGCCCAAAATTTTAAGCTGGGGCAGCCAGATCCCTGGAGAACTAGTGAGAATTAGGAAGTGAAACAGGTCACCAAGAGATGGTCACCTGCAACTGCCAGACAGCAGTAATGTGTGCACTGTTACAACTCCAGCACAGCAATCCCATCTCGGCCCTGTGCAGCCCCTCAGCTGGCCATCCTGGCAAACAGAGAAGCAGGAAGGGGAGGATAAGAGTACAGGTCCTGGTGTGGGCCAGAGAGAAGAGGTGGCAGTAGTACGAAGGAAGGGACAAGGAGCTGGATCATGGCAAGAGCAAGGAGGAGCAGGCATCCCACAGATGTCCTGGCTAGCAAAGGATGCAAAACCCTGGGATGCAGGTGAGCAACTCCCTGTTGGCTCTGCACCTCCACAGGGGTCAGTTTGGCCTCCATTTGTGCTGATCATGCAAATCAGGTACAAAAATATAACTAATTCTAAGTACTTAAGGATGCCCTCTGCAGGGATGGCAAATAGGACAGTGGTTTTCATTGGCAAGACCCATCCCAGTCATGTTTGTGCATTGCCTCACTGAACCTTACAATGCCCCAGAACTTGGAGAAAGTGAGCTTTTACTCTTCTTCAAATTTTCCTTGCTTGTGGTATTACATATCTTGTCCCTTGGCATGGTGTGGGCACTCTGGGGTAGTGTCCTTCACTGCAGAGCCTGGTGGTATCTGCTGCAGTGATGAAGGCAGGAAATTTGGTGTGACATGGAGTAGGAAGAGATGTGGCTAAGAGGGCCAGAGGAACAGCTTGAGATTTGGCACGTTGCTGTAACACTTCCTGAGCTGCTGCCAGAGCCTGACACAGCCTTCCCCAAACAGCCGGCTTGGGTTGGGAAGGGTTGAGGCTGCCAGCAGAGACACAGGGGGCAGCACCCTGCTTGGGAGATTGTCTGTGCCGTTGTAAAACACATCCCAAATGCATTGCTCTAAAAATCCCTTCACTTGCAGATTTCATCTGTGTGTTTGCTGACACTGGGTGTGTTGATCTACAGACCTCCATGCCCCTGCACGCCCTGATTGAAACCATTGAGCTGCTCCCAGCCCTTGGCAAACCTCTCCCCAACTCTCGCTTGTGCCACCTACCAATCTCCTCCCAAAGAAAAGGAGACACCTGTGCCCGAAGACAGGCTAAATAAACAGCCCTTACTCAAATTAATTTGATGGGCTCTATGGGGAATTGTTTAAATGAGAGATAGGAAGGAATCGACGATGAATAAAATGTCTTGCTGCTCACAGTAGTGGAGCTGACACAAAAGGATTATTTTTATCCCATGGAGAAAGGAAGGGAAGAGCCATGCAAAGCAGAGGAGAAGAGGGACTGCATTGAAGTCCCACTGGCTGTGAGAGATGCAGCCACGACTGCAAAGTAAATCCAAGGTTCTTTTGGAGAGAAGCTGTTACGGTCCAATTCATTGAGAGTTTCTGTGAGAGGGGATGCTAGATGCCAGCCATATGAGGCAAACATCCCCTGCACTCCTCTACTCCTGTGTCCCACCAGGGAGCTCCCTGTGATCCCATTACTCTCAATGTGGGGGGCAGGAGTCTGAGCTCCCACACCCTGTGGGGTCCTGCCTAGTGCAGGACCTGTCCTGACTGGGCAGTATTGTGTTTCCCACCTCCAGGCCATTGGGCTGTAATCTCCTCCTTGTTATTCCCAGACCACGTCCCATGAGCTGTTCCCTTGCTGCGTGGTGTCCCATGGGTGCAGCTCTCCCACTGCCCTCCCCAGCACAGAGCAATCCTTTCATGTGCTTGGCCATGATGCTTCTGCTTCTCTGTGGTGGCACAAATGACTGTTTCACAACATCACAGGAGTGCCTGGTCTCATCCAGGTAATTACCCCTCTAACCCCAGCCCTGATGGCAGAACTTTCCTTCCCCTCAGTCCTGGTTTTGTGCATGGAATTGTCTCTGCTTTCTTGCAATATCTTGCATTTGTCCCTGTTGAATCACAAACAGGCTTTCCAGGTCACATGTCTAGTCTAGCAAAGTAATTTCAGATTCCAGTCCCGTCTTCCTGGACACCTACAGCCTTCCCATCTGTCCCAATGTCCAAGCACTAACAGAAAGGCTGACCAGATCCCTTTCAGACCACGGAGCTGTGAGCATTGCCCACAGCTCTGTACTGACATCTCTGGGTATGGTTATTCAGCTGGGTCTTACCAACTTCTACCACTTTATATAGATCTTTTGCCTCATTTGAAGATCAGAATACAAGGGTAGGCAATGGCAAAGTCTTCCTGAGGTCAAGATTAATGACTTCTGTATCTTTCCTGTCCACAAAGTCTATTATCTTGTTGTAAAAAGAAATCATATTGGTGCAGCATGACTTTTTTTGGCTAGATGCCAGGTGCCCACTAAAGCTGCTCTATCACTCTTTGTCCTCAGCTGGACTGGGGAGAGAAAATACACTGAAAGGCTCATGGGTCTAGAATAGGACAGAGAAATCACTCACCAATTGCCATCACAAGCAAAACAAACTCGACTTGGGGAAATTAGTTTAATTTGTTACCAATTGAATCAGTGCAAGTTAATAAGAAATTAAACAAAATCTTAAAAACATCCCTCCCTCCTTCAAAGGCTCAGCTTCACTCCCGATTTTATCTACCTCTCCTGCACGAGGCAGAGAGACAGGGAATGGGAGTTGCAGTCAGTTCATCACACATTGTCTCTGCTGCTCCTTCCTCCTCTGGGTGGGGACTGTCCACACTTTTCCCCTGCTCCAACGTGGGTTCCCCCCATGTGTGACAGTATTCCATGAACGTCTCCAAACGGAGTCCTTCCTAGGGGCTGCAGTTCTTCACAAACTGCTCCAGCACAGCTCCCTTACATGGGGTGCAGTTCTTCAGGAACAGATTGCTCCAGTACAGGTCCCCACGAGGTCACTAGTCCTGATGGTGAACTTGCTCCTGTGTGGCCTCTTTTCTCTGTCCACAGGTCTACAGCTCCTGTCAGGTGCCTGCTCCAGTGTGGGCTTCCTAAGTGGTCACAGCATCCTTCAGATGCATCCACCTACTCTAGCATAAGGTCCTCCACAGGCTGCAGGTGGATACCTACTCCATCCTGGACCTCCATGGGCTGCAGAGGGACAGCCTGCTTCACCATGGTCTTCACCATGGGCTGCAGGGAAAACTCTGCTCCAGCACCTGGAGCATCTCCTCTGCCTCCTTCTTCCCTGCCCTGGGTGTCCGCAGAGTTGCTTTTCTCACATGTTCTCATTCCTCTCTCCGTCTGCAGTTGTGCAGGGTTTTTCCCCCCTTTTTAAATACATTATCCCAGAGGTACTACCACAATTGCTGATGGGCTCAGCCTTGGCCAGTGGTGGGTCCATCTTGGAGTCAACTGGCATTGGCTCTGTTTGACACAGGGGAAGCTGCTAGCAGCTTCTCGCAGAAGCCACCCCTCTAGCCACCCTGCTACCAAAACCTAGCCACACAAACCCAGTACAACTGTGATGCATCTCCTCACAGGCACTTACAGGTTGTTGTCTTCTTCCACTTGTCTTCTGAAAAGTGAGGTTAAGCTGAAGGGTCTGTGATTCTCTTTTTTTAGGACAGTTAATGCACTTACCTTTTTCAGCTTTCTGATCCCTGCCATCCTCTGAAATTCCTCAAGACAAATGGTTCAGATTAAAGCTGTTAGGTCAAGCTGATGTGAAAATAGCTGCCTTCCCCAGGGACCGAGGCTGTTGTGGCCGGGATGGCCTCAAAACACTGTGTGCAAGCCAAAGCATGTGGGCACAGATAAGACCTTTTATTAGGCAAACAAATATCCCTGGGAAGAAAAGAGAAGTGCCTGCTCCCTGAAGCTTGTCTTTTATTCTCCAGACATAGACTAGCTGAGCTAATAAAAGATATCCAGTCTCCCTGCCAGCCTGTGCTGCCTGGGTACCACTGACCCTTCTCTTGCTCAGCCAGAGCAGACGTCTCCCCACTTGGTTGCTAATGTCAGCTGTGATATCCTGAGGACTGGGAGCTGCAGGAAAGGGGAGAGGTGCCTTCCCAGGAGTGCAGAGGGAGCACAGATGTAAGCACTGCTTGGTCTCTGCTTGCTTTTTCATTTGCCTTCTCTAATTTTCTGGTGATCATATGCCTTATATATTCTATTATCTATACTCTAGTCTTCTCTGGAGACTGTAGAAGCATAGCTGGACACAATCCTGTGCAAACTGATCTAGGCAAACCTGCTTTAGCAGAGAGGTTGGACTAGCTGATCTCCAGAGGTCCCTTCCAATCCCTACCATTCTGTGATTCTGTGATAGTGACTTACTGTCAGGAATCAGGCATTATAACCTGAATGACCAGAAACTGCTTTTGCAAATGCAGCTGTGAGACTGAAGGATGCTCATCCCTCTCCAAGGTTAGGTCTCCTGCTTTGACCTGCACTGAAGGAGCGTGTTAAGCTAGGGAAAGGAACTCAAAGGCTCTCATTTTATCAGGCCTGGGCAACCAAAGGACATCCAGTGGGAGTGTAAGAAATTAATAATTTATTGTCTTTCACATCATTTAAAAAAAAAAACCAAGGGCACTGCACTTTGCTGCACAGTTAGATTTTGTAACGGAGCAGAGCAAAAGGCTGACAGACTGGGTTTCAATTACAACTGCTTGTTCAAGAAGAACTGTGCTATAAAATCTTTGCATCCCAAATGGCTCCTGCAACCTAAGGGCTGGGAAAGTCAGGATGCAGAAGGAAAAGGGAAGCTCAGCCTGAGAAGCCTCTGCTCATCCTCTGCCACGAGGCCAAAGGCATGGCTGTGGAGGTGCCGTCTCCCTCTGCCCAGCCTCACAGGATTTCACAGCCTAAACCACCAGTGAAGGAAAGGGGATTGGGCCCTGCTCCTGCAATGGGGGGAGCCTGGGGTAGCTCAGGCCTGAAGTGTAGTTCCTCAGGATGGAAATCCTTTGGTGACTGTAGGGGACAAAGACTTGCAGAGGGATCTGTTGTCCTTTGTGCAGTGTCAGAGGAAACTCCAAACTGCTTGCTGCCTGCCTGTGTAGGGA
>NW_008609342.1:59057-59903 GCF_000691845.1 Merops nubicus
AGAGTGTTTGTACTCTGCTTATGGCCAGGGATGTGCCACCAGACACAATTTTTCAGAGGCTGGTGCTGTAGGCAAGGTCTTCTGCAATTAGTCAGATCTTCATTTTGAGTCAAGGTTAGCCTGAGCTGTAACTCAGAAAAACAATAAGAAAATGAGACATCACCACTGTCTACCTGTAAGGGAAGAAAGAGAAAGGGCTTGGCAGAGAAGGCTTCATCCCTCGGTTCCCTTATCTCTGAGATAGCTATAACAGTAGTGGTCAAAGGCTGAGCTGGGTTTCCCAAGACCAAAGCAACTGGCTTTTCCCTTCCCTACCCATCACCCAGCTGAAAGCTACTGGCAAGGATTTGTTGGAGAAGGTCCAGCCTGTATCCCCGTGCTTCACAGTGACACATTTTGCTTTCTGCGGGCTGCAGTGAAACCACTGACTGTGCCTTGTCCTTGCTCCTCCCTGCAGTGAGTGAGCCCCGAGTTCATAAAAGGCTTGGGTGGACTCTGCTGAAAGGTGTTTCAGAAGTGCCACTCATTATATGGTATGGTTGAGGGAATTAGAAGAAACTTAAATATTGCAATCAAGCTGTTTCCCCTACTTCAGAATTAGTTGCTTGTCTATCAACAGACAAGCAACTGTTGTCAGACGTCCTATGCACTTACTGCTCTGGGGGCTCTATAGCCCAAAAGAATAGTTCAACATGGGCTTTCTCTTAAAAATAAACATCCTGTTAAAAAGAAAAAGCAGTACACAAAGCCTGCATGGGTTCAGCTAAAGGGAGCTGGGACCAGCAGTCTTTAACAGTAGCTGTAGGCAGGGGTCTCTGCCTGACAGAGATGAGTCTGGCAAGGTTC
>NW_008609342.1:59934-67478 GCF_000691845.1 Merops nubicus
GGCATTTTGATGACCCAGCTCCTGTTGATAGTGCAGTCAGTGTCAGATGTGAATGTTACTGCTGAGTAAGTATCACTGGCAGCAAGACGGTCTCAGAGGCCAACACAGTTGTACCACAGTGCTGTTTTAGCAATGCCCATCAGATCACAGTTGGAAGCAAGGTGGGATGGAGTGGGTATAAATCCCAGACAAATCACTCTTTCAGCTCTGGGGCTGCATCTTGGAACTGGAGGTGCTGAAAGATGGTTGTAAAGGAAAGCATGAACTCTCAGCATGGCACTGAAACATTGAGCCAAAGATGGATTCTGGCTGCCTAACTGGGAAATTCAGAGCAGGAGTGAAACCCAGGCCCCATGACTGGGAGCTGTATTGGCAAATCCATTGCCAGCTGCAGAGCATGTAACTAGGGCTGACACTTCAATGGAGGTGCTTGATTGATAAAAATTGCCAAGTAAGTCTGGAGAGGACAAGAGGTTTCATCTAAGGTCCAGGGAACATAATTTCAAGGAGCTTTTTAGCTCCTTTTAGCTTCTTGCAAATAAATTAAGCCATAACTTGATTCAAGCCTAAAAGCACATGCATGGAGAGGCATTTGCAATGGTGGAAGGTGCTTTAAATTAGCAGAAAGAGTTATAGTGGGATTTGGCCGCTGACCAAATTCAAATGAAGACTAGAGCACACATATTTAGTGTGGCACTATCCTGTCTGTATCTCTCAAACTCCTTCAGGTCAAAATCCCTTGTCTTTTACTGAAAGATGTTCTTTAGCTCCAAGAGGTGTCATTGGTGTGAGGAATTTACTCACTGACTGAGGCTGTGTCAGTCATAATAGTTATGTTTCAGATATATTAAATCTACTGCTTTTGATCTTTTTGAAAGGATCAGGGATTGACGGGCAGCATTACGGAGAGAGATTCACAGCTGTTATAGAGAGGTAATCACAGCTTGGAACAGGCTGGATCACTGTACATGAAGAGATTTATAAACTCCTGAGCTCTTCAGTTTTCTTGATTCTGGTTTATTTACAGCTCATGTGTTAAACAATTTAACTGTCATCACTCAGAGATCACAAGGTGTTACAGTAACAGTGAGCATGGGACAACATTAAATCAACATTATCCCTTTTCTGCCATTGAAATAAGCCTAGTGGGGAAAGATATATTTGGCCCACATGCTTGGGATCGTGTAAGCTCCTGTCTTATGTCAGGCTGGAGCTTTCCCACTTGTCAGTAAACACAGGGAAACAGTTCTTATTTTCCCATGGTGCTAGCTCTCAGATTCGTAATCCAGCTTCCTCCTTGGTCCTCTAGCCATCTACCTCAAGCTTCCACTCTCCATGGGTTTTCTCCAGTGCTTCCTGATTGTCATTTTTCTCTGGGAGACCTTCTTCCTTTCTTTACCCCTTTATACCCCTTTATCCAAAACAGTCTGTACAGGTTCCTTCACCTTTGGATGCTAAGGTGGGTGCTGAGGAGCTTGTCCACTCTTACAGTGTGCCAGCATTCCCCAGGGGCTGGGAATTGCCCCACTGGGGGCTGAATTACTCTGTACCAGTCCTGACACTATGAACAATACATGGTTAAGAGAACATTTGCTTAGAAATGCTGCCTGCAATAAGAACACATCAACAGAGTAGGATAGAGCTGCAGACTCATCCTTTAGCTTACACTGGGTGGTGAAGAACATCCTGGGATCGCAGAGCCGAGGCTAAAAGGGACGTTCAGGCTGAGAGGGATGTTGGAAGGCCTCTAGTCCAATTTCCATCTGAAAGCAGGGTCAGCCCTGAGATCAGACAAGGTGCTCAGGGCTTAGGCTTAACTTGAATATCTCCAAGGCTGGAGATCCCACAGCCTCTCTGAAGCCCTGTTCCAGTGGCTGACTGTCACTGTGGAGAAAAACTTTCTTATGTCACATTGAATCCATCCCTGTTTCAGTTTATGGCTGTTGTGCCTCATTTTCCTGCTGTGCAGCCCTGTAAAAAGCCTGCTTCTGTCTTCTTGATACCCACCTCTTGGGTGCTGGCAAACTTCTGGTAAATCACCCAAAACCATTTCTTCTCCAGCCTGAACAAGCCCATCACCCCTAGTTTCTCCTCAGTTCAAGTCCACCAGCCCTCAGCTGTCTTGCTGGATTCAGTCTAGTCTATCAGCATCTCAGGCCATTCCTTAAACTACCTTCTGCCTCTATTTCTGTAGGTGAAACAGGAGCCGTCCTATCCATTAGCTGAAAAATAGGACTTTTTACAGTCTGTTTTTCATCACCAGGGGCAGAGAACAGAAGCACTGAGCCAGCACAGCTGTCATCTCCTTATCCTATTTCTTTCCTCCCTAAAAAATTCCCTTCCTTTTTTCCAGTGAGGACATGGCACCACATAGCACCAGGGACAGGAGGTGAGAGAGGTTCACCCTCTTTGCTTCCTCCCACCTCCTAAAGCTTCTTTTATTAACTATCACCTAGTGTTTCTTAATTAGCACATTCTGGCATGGAGCTGCCTTCCTGTGTTGCAACCTTCTGGAAAAAATCTGCTGAAGCTTCAACTGTTGTAGGACTGTAGGTGTTGAACACTCAGGCTTCTTACTAGACTGACAGCTCCTCTTATGCCATGGCATTACACAGAGGTTGAATGTAATTCTCATCCTTAGCCTCTGTAGCCATCTTTGGCTTTACCTGTCTCTCCTGAGGAAACCTTCTGCTCTGGTTGTGTACTTGCCTTTCTTCAAGCCTTTGATGCCAATCCACGTGACAAGTGCATGGCTCAGCTAAGCGAGGAGATTGAAAAGGTTACACCAGAAAAGGGAAGAGTAACAGGCTGAAAAATCACCCCAAAAGTGCAGTTATCAGTGGGATAACTGGGGTGATGTCTCAGAGCAGTCTGAAGATATATTTTGGAGGGTTGGTTGATGTCCTCACTGGCATCTCCTATTCCCATTCATTCCTTGGATGATCTAGCAGAGAGTGCATTTATAAAGTCTTGAGAGGGCCTGGTGGCACGAAGAATCACAAGGACCTGGAAAGAGTTTGCATCAGATTTCCACACGACCTTGAAACATTGGAGACATCGACTGAAATCAAGGCTGTGAATTTGTTGAAGACCTTCTCAAAGTAACAAAAACATCTGCTAGGGCTGGTTTTAGCTGCGCTTGATCCTGCTTCGGTGCGGAGCCTGGATCCAGTTCCTGGGATTCAAGGACTCAGAATTACACTAATATTCCCAAGCTGGTCAGTAGTGCCATGGTGTGATTACAGCAGGGAGTGATGTGAGAGTTTGGCTCCTGTTGTTTGTCACAATAGCATCCAAGCCCCAGATGGTCAATATAGGAAACATTGCATTTGTCTATGGTTAAATCAGGAGCTGCTGGAATAAATCAGCTCTGTTACTGCTTCTCTGCTGCTCTCGCTGGATTTCTGGCTCATTTACAAATGGTTGCTGGGGAAGATAAATTATGAACAATAATCATCCACAATAATCCAGGCTTCTTAAGAAATTTACATGCTAAGGAGAGGCTGACACTTTCTGCAGTTACCGTCTCACTTTTGGAGCAACTGCAGCTCTCACTTAAGGATTTTATGTGTCTGTGTGGCAAACAGGGTGTTAATGAAAGTATAACTGCTGGAATTAAATTTGGGTTTAATTTTCTGAGCACAAGTGGTCCCGTTCTCTTTCTTTTGTTTCCTGATTGGTTGCCAGCTGTGAAAAATCTCTCTTTTCAGGACGGTTCCTGATGCCGAGGCACCTGCGCCATGCCAGGCACACGGCACAATGGGCTCATCCCCTGCTGGGCTGTGGCTCACCCAGCTCTGGAATGGTGCTGAGCACTCCCCTGCAGCGAGGGGGAAGAGCATGATCAGCAAAGTGCCTGGAGCAACCACCATGTCTCGGTATTAGTGGGGTCTGCATCTCACAGCACTTTACACACAGGATCCACGTGGTTAACTGTTTCTCAGGAGAAGCAGTGGGATATAGGAGGGTGAGGCAACATTATTTTTGCAAAGCAGTTGCTTCCACTGTTCCTCTAGGTCAGTTTAGGCATCTGCTCCATGCTGGTAGAGAAGAATAATATGGTTATCATCCTGAGGACTCTCAAAACTTCACCAGTTTCTGTTTCAGTCTTTCCTTCCTCCCAGACCTGCAGCCTGACAACACATCTGGGTTTCAGGGAACTCCTCACACCAGCATGATACCAGGAGGGTCTGTGCATGACCTCAAATCAGAACAGAAACAGGAGAGCCTGGGAAGAAGCGACGTCTCCTGAAATGGTGATCTGACTGTGATGGGGGAACCTGCAGCTAGAACCAGTGTCCAGGCATGACAAGATCTCTGCCCTCTCCACCAAGGGGATTCTTCTTCCAACGGCCTTCCAGAACAAATGCTGTATGTTTGCCTGGCAGCATTGCCCCAGCCACTTTCCTCTGTCCCAGCTTCAGCAACACAAGGAGCAGGGTGAGGATCAGGCCATGTTTGCTGGAATGTTGAGGCTTTCAGCCTTAGTAAGGTGACAGGCTTTGTACCACTGTTGTTCTCTTAATGTAACGGATCTGTCCACTTAGTGTTAGGTGTGTGTATCAGCTTCAGTTAACCTCTGCTAACAGGTTCCCTCTGATCCCTAAATCTGCAGCTCATTGTCAGACAGTTGCTTCTGCCAGCTCAGCCACTGCTTTGCTGAAGCTGTCAGCTACTGGTTAACCTTGTTCCATCTATGGTACTGGTGGAAATTCCCGAGCAATGGAGAGATTACCTTGGGAAGTGCTTACCTTAAGGACCTCAGTGACTTCTACATTGTTTTCTTTTCAGCTTGCTTTTATTTTACAATACTCTGTTGCAAAGAAGGTCCATTGGTTTCAGCAGCTAGCTGAGCAGATGGGTTTAGCCGGTCTATAGCACTGAAGTAATTACATTTTGCTACAACAGAGACACACCAGCAAACACGTAAAATTAATTCAGGTGCAGCATCTTGGTCAGTGACTCAAAGCAAAGAGCAGTTTAAGGAGGCCATCCCTGGCCACACTGTGACTGTGCTGTTGGCAGCATGGACAATCACTAGGAATATGTCCCTCTGGTTTCCATAGATGATGTTGGATTGGCTTTTCCCACATCCCGTTCTTTCTTCATATATGTATTAGGATCAGGGAGATTGATTATTGCTAACATCTCACTTCTGCTTCTAATTAAAACAGCAATATATGCATGAAGCAATTAGGTTTTAATAATGCTTTTCTAAACAGGATGTCAAGGAGCTTAGTACAGAGACTTGGACTGGAGCCAGATCAGCATCTTAAGACTGGATTGTCATTGAAATTACTGTCTCCCTCCTGGACAGCTTACCCAAACACAGACTCCAGATCTGCTTTTCAGTCACAGTGCACCTCATCTTTGCCTGCAGACAGGACCTGCAAGACCCCATGCTCCTGCGTGGCAGGCCAGAAGGAGACATGTCACCAATGCATGTGGAATCTGGGTCTGCTGGTGGGGCAGGAGTATCCCCAGCTCCAGCACCATTCACTGCATGCCAGGGAGCTGATATTCAGTTGTGCCCTGGGTTGCTTCCAGCAGAGCAGCTGTTGATCCAGGTTAGGGCAGGTCTGTGCATTGCTGGTGGTGTCTCCCAGAAGGAATTGAAGTGCTCCACAGGTACCTGTGTCCCAGAGGAACACTGCTTGAGCTGCCTCCCAGCATGTTGCTGGCTTTCTCCTGCATTGTTTTATCCTGTCTGCTTCTGGTTGATACACAGTCCTTGGACCCTGCTTTTGCAGTCAGGCCAGAATGAATCCTTTTCTTCTCTGTACAGCTCTTAACTCAGGCCCTTATGGACAGTCCAAGGTTGCTGGTCACTGTGAACACGAACAGGGTGTGCGTAACACAACCTCAGCATTGCTGTGGACTCAGAGAAATGTCCCAACAGGCAGCAACGTGCATCTTCCACCAGGCAGCACTGTGCCAAGCCCATCTTCTGGAGGGAATTGACACCACCAAAGCTGCTAACCAGGAGCCCCCAGGGCGAAGGGCACTGCAGTGGGTTACAGCTGAGCCTTGTTTGTCTGTGGGGCAGGAAGGGATTTCTGTAACAGTAACAGTCAGGTCCTGGGGAAAAGCAACTGCTCTGGCTGCAGGATTTCGATGTGCTCGTCTTACATGCAGCTTCTCACTGACCCTTTTTAAGCCCTGATTTGCATGCTGCAGTGTAACTCAGTCGTAGCTGATGCGATTTAGCGTGACGTCCCACACAGTCCAGATGAATAGAGTATCTGGTTTCCAGGCTTGGGAGTGTTTTTGTGGCATTTATCATTTGCCTGGCCATTTCCTGTGCAGCAGGTGGAGAGAAGCTGTGCAAGTCATTTAATTTGTGGCAAATGGAGACACAGTCTGAAGTAAACAGGATGCACGGACACAAAATGGGAGGAGAGGGAAAGGAGATGAGAATAATCAACTGAGAAAGTGGACAGTAAAAGATCTCTTGCCAGCTGTAGTGCTTTGCTGTAGCAGAGGTTTTGTGCTGGAGAGCACAGGTAAGAGAGGGGTAAGTAGGACACCTGAGCATATTGTGCTGCACCTCTTAGCAGTGCAAAGGCCTCACCTACAATTTGGGGCACCAGGCTTGAAGGACTTGAATAGCAGGAGAGCAGCAAGGAAAATGTGGCCAGATGGGAGGTTAGAAGCAGAGGGATGCAGAGAGAAACGGAACCCTAGAACGAAGTCCTGGGCTGGCAGAGTAAGGAAAGCAGCACTCGGATGTTACAAGATGGCAGCAAAAGTCTTAAAAATCAGTGGGTGTGAGAGGGACATGCTGGCAGCCATGGCCAGGAGATGGGTTGACAGCACCATCCCTGGGGGTTTGCAAAAGAAATTTCTGTGCAGGTGATGGGAGCAGAGCATGACAATCCATCACTTGGGACGCGTTGTGCTGGGCACCCCAAGGACTGGGTCAAGTGCTGGACAAGCATCTGTCAGAAGCAATTTAAAAGTGACTGCTCTCACCATGGACCAGGGTGGACTAGTGGACTAAACCCTCCTAGCTCTGCTCCAGGTGACACTGTGATTTAAATGAAACCTACACATGAGAATGTGTTGTCAAGATGACACAATTGTTCACATGGTTGAAATATCTAGTGCTATTTCTGGAGCATCCCTGAGTTCAAGTGCAGTCATGTAAAGCAGGAGAGATGGAAAGAGAACTGTGGCCTGACACTGAGTTGCAGAATGAGCTCTTTCAGTAAGCAGAAGAGTACAGTATCAGTTGTAAAACATCTTCTATGCCGTTGGCATTTAGTGTTATTAAATATGGGATGTCTGTGAATGAAGACTTTTATTTTCACTTCTATTTATAGCAAAAATCAGTTTCCAGTGTACTTGTATTTATTCAGAGTTAAGTATGTTCACACACCCTCACAGTAGTAGCGAGCAAGAATAAGTTTCTTATGCAAATATTTTTATGAGCTGTATTAAAAAATTGGCATGAAAGAAGTTTTCATGAAAGAGCCATGTTAAAAGAGAAACAGCAACAGGACTTTCTTAAGGCAGTTAGAAGGTGATTGTGGGGGATATATATA
>NW_008609343.1:0-12396 GCF_000691845.1 Merops nubicus
CCACCGTGAGGCAGCCGGGCGGGAAGGCCATTTTACCTGCTCGGCTTATTAGTGTTTCTGCAGGAGGCGGCCGGGGAGAGTAACGGGGCAGGGAAGATGGAGGGCGGGAGACTGCAGAGGCCACGCAGGAGGCGGCACTTTTGTGTTACTGCTGCTCTAGTGGAGGTGGGAGCGCCCCAGTCATGAGAGTAACCTCGGCTCCACTCGGACGCAAGCCATTGCTGGGCTCCCCAAGGTAAAGGAGGCAGAAAGGAGGAGCCTGATGTGGGGAGACGTTGGAGTGAGAGCGGCTTGGTGACAACCTGCCTGTCAGGGAGTGAATGAAAGAGATTGTCGGACAAAAGGAAACAGCAGGGTTGGCTGCCCTGATAGGAAAGAGATGGGACGGTTCAGAGGAGAAAGATTAAAAAAATAGTTTCGTTCCTGGCCTTCTCAAACATCAGCTGCCAGTGGGGTAGTGCAAAGGTGGTTCCTGACATGAAATTAAATTGATTGTGGTAGGAGTTAGGAACAAACTGGAGTTTGGGAGCTACCTGAGCGGGGATGGGAACCAATACCATAGGTTGCCAGATAAGAACGGTAAACGATTTAAGTGCAAGGAAGGGAATAAGGACAGAGCCGTGAGGGATGACTGTGAGGCAGGGAGGAGCAGCTGAAAGAGTGGTCACTGGCTTGGGAGGGGAACCAGATTAATGGCAAAAAAGCTGAGAACTGACAAGAGTTGGTGATCCGAGGGCATCCCAAAAGGGCAGACAGTTCCAGAACTGCAGGAAGGTGAAGGGGACCCATCAAGTTTTACTCTGTGCCTGATCCTTGTTCCCAGTAGTTTCAGCAAAGGGTCAGAAACTAGGCTGCAGCAGATAAAGCTCAGTTAATGGCAGTGGGAGGGAAAAATGGAGGGAAGAAAGAGCAACTTGCACCACAGCAACTTTGAAACAGAAGAACAGTGCAGTGGAAACCTAACTTATCTAAGAAACTAGAGCAAAAGGGGTTCCCTTCCCGGTATAGGACACTACTAAGCTACAGGACTATCCTTCCTTCCCAACAGGAACAGTATGGCATAGGTGTAAGCTACTGAGACGGGAGCATTAATGCCCTTCATCCCCTGCTCTATATAGTGCTGCTGCTGTTACTACTGTGAGGAATGTAAGAGCACTGCAGAGCAGGTACCCTCCAAGTTGGGTACCTACCACTTCCCCCGCTGCAGGTATGCCTCTGATCTGTTTCTGGTTAAGGTGTTTAGAAAATTCATAGGTGGTAGGTAAGAGTTTAAAAGGAAATAAAAAGTAAAGAATCCCCTGGGCTTTCCATACGCAAAGGTAACATGAAAAGACAAACACGTTTGTTTTCAGAGATGACCAGGTGGAATGAGCCAGAGAGTACAACATTATTCTCCACAATCCCTTTCTTTTACTTAAAAACAAATCTTCCCTACAGGCAAGACTGGAGAGGGAAGCTCATTATTTCGAGGTCAGTTAATTTGTCAGTGTCATTGGACCTGTTTTTGTAGGGTTTGTGCTAGTAAAGTGCTGATGTAGAGGACTAAGCAGCTACGGGGATATAGGAAGTGTGGAAAAATACATTCTATCTCATCCTTTGGTGGGATTTGAGAGGTCTTCTGGAGAGGTGGTGTACCCCACTGCACACGAGTTCCACAGTGGTGTCCCTCTGGAGGGAGGAGCAGGGACAGGGTGCTACCTTCACTACTGGCTTTAAGGGGGAAAGTGGACAGTTAGGTGAAAATGCTAAAGAACCAGTGATTTCATTCTCATGCTAACTGAGGAGCTTGGAAGTGGAGATTATTCTTAAGATAGTGTTTGTATCTCCCTGTCTTTCCCTTCAGTCTTTCTGCCTAAACTGGGTCTTGCCTGCATGCTTCCACAGAGTCCAGAAGAGTTTGAAGAGATAAGGCATGATTTCACATGCATTTCTCTGAGGTTGTGCCGACTTAAGCAGGCTCTGGCCAATTGTTCCTGCCTCCATTCCGCCCTCTCAGCTGTGTCAGTAAGAGCTGTTTGTGCAGCTAGAGAACTGGTTCAGGGGAGTGTTGGGTTGAGAGCAGCCTGGTCTCTTGGAGGTTATTTTTAACATCCATTTTTCATCAGTCTGCGTTCCTTATATGCAGAGGGGGTGCAAGCAAAGGGCAGGTGTTGAGAAAACTGCCCAGACTAGAACCTCTGCAGAAGGAAATGTGTGTGTCCTTGCCTCCCTATGAATGTATTGGAGGCACATACAGCTGCTTCTGTTACCAACCAATTCTCAGAGCCCGTACGAGGGGACCCTGGGGATTGAAGGAAGGCCAGAGGGCGGGGGGGGGGATGGAACATCCCTTTTGCAGGTTGTAAAGATGACTCCAGAGTCCACTTCTGTGGGGTATACAGAAAAAACCTGACTACTGTTGTGTGAGGAGCGGGTTTGGTAGCAGGCGCGAGCGTGCTGGTCCCTGCGGCTCTCTCGCTAGCCAACCAGCCACATGGCTGCCCATCAGTCAGGCTGATCAGGCTCCTTACGCCCCCAATATGTGCAAGAACTACGCAGGACACCAAGTAGGCAGGGCTGGGGCGTGCTCAGACTGACCACATTAAGGAAGACTTGGGGGTGGCCTGGGTCTGCAGCTGAGCATGTGCTTGTGGGTAAATAACCGAGGGGAGAGGGAGCCTGGAGCTGGGAATGGGTTCAGACCTGCCCATGTGTCAGTGGAGGCATGTTTGTGTCCACCCTTCTGCTTGGTAGTGTCTGAGGCAGAAACTTATCTTGGGCTCTTCACAGAGTAATTTTACCCTTGTTTCCTATTTCTTCTTCATTGTGCAAATCTAGATGCTGCCTTCACAGTATCTCACTTAAGCATCTAGTGCTATAACAAAGGACGTTTATGGTTTACAGTGTGATTCTGTGCATTGCCCTTAATTTTCTCTTTGATAGCTAAACATGTTTCCCATCAGCAGATGTTGAGTGGCGGTTAGGTCACTGACTACTCAAATATTTCTTTTTTTTTCCCAACTGCTGAACATCTGCATAGGGCATCCATTGAGATGAATTTCCCTAAGTGTTACTCATCCCAGAATAAATGGAGATATGGGAATTGGAGGGTTTTAGTGCTTGCATGTTTCAAACGTCAGACATGCTGTTGAGAATGTTCCCCAGAAAACTATGTCTGTGTGAGGAAGGTGGTGTGCAGAGAACTTAAAACCATAAGCTTGGCTGAGAGGAGTGAGGGTATCAAATGGTTACATCCTGCTGTTGACACTGCTGTCTCTCTGCTGCTGAAGACTTGAGACCAGACTGAAGATCAAAGCAGAACAGGAGGGAGGGGATTTTCCCAGGTCACTTACTTGATTGTGGTGGTCGAATAACCTCTTCCCTGTGGAAGGGTCACCAAGGATGACATCATTCTCATTCTGGCAGGGACATCTGAAGGGGAAATGATACTATACCAGTTAACATTTCTTGTCAAGTATTTTCAAAAATATTAATCCAGTGCGGACCACTGGTGGGTGTTTTAAATATTTCTTTCCTGTGATTATGGAGCAGTTGCCCTTTTTTATACTCACATGCACAAACACACAAAATAGCACTTTCAAATGCTCATCTAGGAATTCATCCTGGGATGAATCTTCATTAACTTCTTAATCAGTGATTGAGAAAGCAGTAACTAATTAAAAGAAGATAAGTAGTTATTTCAGATATCCTAGTATACATGATACTGTCCTCTTCTTCAATAGTGCTAACCATAAAAAAGAGAACTGTTGCTTACAAAAAATTTAACCAAGGAAACCATATTAAGTGCATGTGAACTGTGGAGACATAAAATATTGAAGCATACCTGTAGCTTGAGAATAGATCTCCAGCCCTGAAGGTTACACACGTCTGTAGGTTTGTTAGTTTCCTAGTAGTGGGAGATAATGGCATCTTCCATAATTCAGTACTGTAGTTGTTGTGGAAAGTATATTTTTGATTTTGTGTAATTTAAAAAAAAAAAAAAAATTGTCGAAAATTTTGACTTCTAGGATTGTTCAGCTGTTGAATTCATGTTTTCCTTCTGACAGTGTAAAAAATGTCATATTCTGAAAAAAAAAGGGAATCAGTGTTATCAGTGCAGTAACTATTCCATTCCCATTAACTCCCTGGAAGCAACAAATGAACAAGGGCCACAGGGCTAAGGGTCAGGTTAAACTGCAGCATGTCTAGGAAGCCTTTGTCATGACCTGTTTTTAATTTTAAAGCCTACTGCTGGCTGCCTCAAGTCAGTTAACCTTGGGTGCTATGCAGGCTGGGAGTCCACTTCTTAGCCAAAGAAAGCATGGTCTGCTACAAAGCCGCTAAGTAATTGCTAATTCCAATCCACTCTGTTGGCTACTGCAGGAATGTTGTGAGTTCTGGAGTATCCTCATTTTTTGAGATGCGAGAGTTTTGTTGTTTGGGGTCTTTTTTTTTTACAAATATGATGGAATCTGCCTCTTTTCAGAGAACCAGATTTCTACTTGGTTAAAAAAAAAAAAAAAGTGAGAGAACAGGCTATTTAGTGCACTAATAGCAAAAGATGGTCTGTTGGAAAGAATATTTAATTAAAAGTGAAAGAAAAAAGTCTCTGAAATGATAGGTATAAAAGTGTCTTACAGTGAGTAATTGCCTACTTGAACTACTACTCGTCAGTAGGAATATATTGTATTTAATCCTTCTGTCTTTTTTTTTTGTACTCTAACTTCAACATACTTAATAATATTTTTTTTGTCAGTGTTAATGAATCACCTGTTTGTTTTAATATTTTTAATCACTATTACATGCTCAAATTATTTTGATTCTGAAGTAAAAACAAATAAAACTACTAGTAGGCATCTAATTGTTGAACTAATCTGTTTTGCCCTTTGCTGTTTCTGCTCCCAATGTATTAATTTACTTCCTCTCAACAGTGTTTGGTAAAGGTAAAATAATTTCTTTTAATCATTTAACGTGTGTAATCTTGTTCAGATTTGTCTTGTGCTCAAAAAGAATAATTGTCCCAAAATTGCAAGAGTCACAAGCCTGCATTCATTAGCAGGCAAAATTACTCAGCCTCTTTAATGGGGATTTTTTCCTTCATATGGACTGCTGTCTGGGCCAGAGGGCATCCTGTGTTTCCTGGTGGTCTAAATGCTTTGATTTTCCTTCACTCTCAAGTCACTTGTATATTTATATGCTCACTGGGTTGGGCTAAGTGCATTTTGGAGACCTGTTAGTGCTTTTGGGAATGATGTGATTGTCAGCTATGAAAGGCAAAATACCAAGACACATGGGCCATAATTTTCCTGTTCGTTAAACATTTGTGCTCCTTTGTAGTTTTAAAAGAATACTATTATCTAATCGAAACAACAGTGTTGCTGACTTTTTTTAACAATACTTTTGGCAATAAGTCCTGAGGTGTCTAAACTTTTTTTTTAACCAAGTAAATCAAAACTTGCAGTGAGCCACCCGTGTTGTTTTGTGGGTTTTTTTTTGGTTGTTTTGGTTTTTTTAAACTCGGTGTCTAGTATACTGGAAGTAGTAAATTCAGGCTAGCATTAGACTCTTTAAAACAAATGGTTTCAAGCACTAGGGTTAGGTTTGATTTATACTTCTTTGTATAATGAGCACAGACAGATATTTATGATCTGGAATCTGAAGTTTGTTAACCTATCCATCTGTAGAATCAGTCCTTAGCAGCTTTTTGAATGGTCATGGTGTTTCAGTTTGTGCCTGTGAATTCGTATGTAATGTACATTACTTGTAAGACAAATTGCAGGAACATCTCTTCTAAATCTGTAAGTGTATAAAATAAACTTACAAAGGGCTTTAGAGCTACTGAAATGCTTGTAAATGATCACACTCTGCCCTCCTTAGCTATGCCAGAACTGAAGTGGGAGCTTCAGCTCTTGGCTGCCGCTGGTGTGGTGGCGTGCATTCCTGTACCTCTGTCATACCAAATGAAACAAGGTTGTTCTTGAAGTTCCCCCTTCCTTCCTTTGCTCTGGAGGGAAGACTAAGGAGGTGTTCTGCCCGTAGCACACCGAGTCACGGCATGCTTCAGCCAGGTCTCTGAGCTGGATGATTAAGGGACCAGGAACCCAGGACCCAACGTGGTGTGTGGTGCATGTCTGCATGCAGCATGGGGGCGGTCCTTTTGGCTAGCATCTCGTTTGAGAATTTTGGCTCACCCAGGGTTTCCAAACTGTAGGCAGTTGCCCTGTGCATCTTCTTATCATCCAACTAAAAAGGAGCTTATGATAAATACCCTATGGATTTGAGGTGCTGGGCTGGATGCCAGGTTAGTCTGTCTGTTTTGCTCTTTCCAGTTATTTGGTGCTAAAATTTCTGTGTGCTTTTTAACAGATGCATGGACCAAAGCCTGCCGTGTCCCTTCATGAAGGGACAGCTTACAGAGGATGTGTGCAGTTGTGCTTGGTGCTTTTCTCTTAGGCAGGCTCAGGCCTGGGCTGGAACCTGGGAGTGGGGATTCCTCCCACTCTGCTGCCTCACGGGCTCGTTCCCATCTTGTATCTAGACTCTACGGTGAGAGGCGAGTCCTAAATCATTATAAAGGGGCAAAGAAGTCTGCAGGGATGCATGGAGCAGCTTGATTCTTAAATTATTTTTCTTTTTTAGAGTTTGTTGAAAGAACAAATGCAATGCAAAAACAAAAACAAAAAAAAACCCCAAAAAAACCAAAAAAAACACCCCAGAATTAAATAACCACCAACAAACAGAAAATGCCTGTGCTGGGTGCCCACCTTGGCACTTTTAACAGTCTGCTTTGGATTTCAGGGATGGTTTTCCTGGGCAAGGCAAAAGTTGAGGGAGAGGCAGGATGAGACTTTCTTCCCCACCGGCACCAGCTGGATTAGGATGTCATGCTGAGCGTATGACCAGTCTGCTTTATGTTCAGTGGCAAATTAGCAGAGAGGTTGAGGGCTGAACGAACTTTGCAAATTCAGCAGAAAGCTCTTGAGCATCAAAATTGGCAGGCAGGACGCCTTGTTTCTGAGTAAAAAGCAAGCTCTGATCACAAAGCTGCAGCCTTTCACCATTGTTCATCAATGTGTTAATGGGCATTTATGATTCTGTATAAGCTAATTCACAAATTGCATCAAATTGGGTGAGAATTTGCCTCTAGTCGGATTTTATAGCCCTAAGTGGCTGTTGAAAGTTCATTATCTCTAATCTGAAGAAGAGCTTGAAAGGCCAGCCCTTTCCATTCAGCTAATTTATTGACATTAAGTGTAGTGTGCTTTTCCATCTATGTTGCACTGCAGTAACTGAAACAAAATTGAGTGCAGTTTTGGACATCTCCATCTGTACATTACACTTGTACAGGTTTTATTAAATTCCATAATCTTAATTTTAAATAAATTCAAAAATACCAGTTTACAAGATGCAGGAATCACCATAACTGGTATAAAACTGGAAAATTTAGGTGTATCTTATCTTAGAGGGAAAGCACAAATCACATAAGATGGTGCAAACAAGAAAATCTCTCTAAACAGTTCGGGGGAAAAGTAAAGAAGAAAACATTTTGCAAAATAAAGGCCATCTGAAGTTTAGTCTTGACATAAACACTTGTGTTGGGGCAGTCTAGCTCCTAAGCTAGATCATTCCCCAGTAGATGCCTTTCATCCTTGCACACCTATAAACCAAGATACATAACCACCTACTACTGTTTAATGTAAAACAACGAAGTGTTTTGCATTTGTTAGGAGATCAGACGATAGCTTGAAAAGAAACATGTCCTTCTTAGGCACAAAGTGTCCTTAATTGGTAAGCTGGATGACCACTGTAGTGTAATGCTGTGCTTTCAGCTTGTGCAGGCGTGTCCCTCCTAGCTGGGTGCTGGTTAGCCCTTGTCCTGACTACCCAGCAGAGGGGCTGTGGGCTACCCTGACTGAGGAGTGGGCACGGTTAGGGTTGGGCTTGTTCTCTGCTCCCTGGCAGGCTATGTGCCCAGGGCTACAGCAGATTTTTGCTGATACTACTGGCCAGGCTTGAGGGGAGTCTTGCACTTGCCCATCTTCCTTCCTTAAGTAGTGGTTCTCTGGGAATGTAATCACTGATGGATTTGCAGCTTTTGATAAAAGGTGTGTTGCTAATTGCAGGCTCCAGCTGAGGCTTTTCTCACAGGTGGGGTGTTAAGAGCAGCTCTCTCCAGAGAGAATGCTCTTATGTTTCTCATAGGTGTCACTCTTTGTTTTCCCTGTGCCACCAGAGTCACTCTCCTGCATGCAGCTACCTGCTATCATCAGATACACAGCTGGAACAGCTAGGGTGCCCTGGCATGGAATTGTGCCTGGTGGGACATGGGGAACTTACCTTTGCAAAGCCTTGCTCTGGAGGTTGGGTTTTCATGGCGTGTGTTAAAATACAAAGTGTTTATCTCCTCTGGTTACAGGGAATTTTGCTTCCCCTTTGTCAAGTTTGGCTGAACTTGTCCAGAAGGTTCAGCAGTTGTGGAAAAGGAACGGGACTGTGTGTGCACACACAAGTCTCACTTCTTAAGAGGAGCCCTCCCTCCCATCCAAACCACTTTAATTCACGGAGAAGTTTTCTTAGAGTGACCACAGTTGTTTTGGCTGACTGCTTTAGACACAATCTTTGAAATGATTGACTATGTTAAATCATGATAATTAAGTCTGACCATTAACCTCCCACAGAGCTGATTGCAGGGATGGGGATGATGAGGAAGTTTTTTATTTTTCTTGGTGCTATTGTTTCAGTCCGTTTGCAGAGTAAACACAGTGAGTGTGTCGGTTGATTACCGTGCAGACCATAATCTCAAGCCAGAGGAGAAGGGTATTTAGTTTTTAAATGTGAAAACATGGGATTTAGAGAAAATGTTCTCTGGAGAGAGGTTGAGGAGGCTCTAGATCTGTGCACCTGTGCCTTTCCAGCCATCCCAACGTGTTTATTTATTGAGTGGCTGGTCCTGGAGCATTTGTTCCCTTTGCTTTAGCTTCTAAACCTTCTTAACTTCTGAGAGGCACCACTCTCTTAATTGCTTTAAGATTGTCTTGACTCCAGAGCAGCAGAGATCGACTGCAGGGTTTCTGCAGGGGAGTGCCGCTGGACTCCTAGGAGGTGTGTTTTCACAGGGCACCTCGTGGCGTACCTGCGGCACTCGTGAATCGGTTCCGAGCGCGGCAGGGCCGCGGGCACGGGGGTGACAGGAGGCCCTTGTCAGGGGCGGGACGCAGGGCCCGCGGCGCGTTGTGCCTTGCCGGGACAGAGCCCGGGCTGCGCTGAAGGGGAGCTTTGTTGTGGAAAGGAGAAGCCTTGCCTACATTAATGGCCTCTGAGCCAGGGAGAATTGGCTACTCCAGAGTGGGAACAAGGTAGCCCTCAGCTACCTCTGGCACAAGCAGCGGGGCGGTTGCAAATCTGATTTGAGTCTTTAACAATAAGGCATTGAAAAGGCAAGCAGACCTTGCTGTTCTTTCTGTCTCTCCTTGGGCTCCTGCCTTCTGCTTCAGCTTCACTTCCTGAAGCAAACCTGTAACAACACAAATGTATATGTGGAAACAAGGAGAAAAATCTTCAGGAGACAGCAAAAGGCCAGGCAGAAAGGCCCTCAGAAAAGATAGAAAGCTTCTAAAAATCCCAGTTTTTAAGATGAAAGGAAAATATAATGTAACTGTAATTGTTGGTTGCATTTTGTGATACGAAGCTGTGAAGTGCTCTCTTCCCCCGCAGAGCTCATAAAACTGTGCTCTGTGTATCAGATAGATTATTTTGTTTTTCATTAAATAAAGAAAGTTGTAAACAGTGCCCTGTACCGTAGAGATGATAATCTCCAACCATTTCCCTCCTCTTCCTTAAACCCCGGGGCCTGCACTGGGCAGGTTGCAGTGGGGGGCGCGGGGCGGAGCAGGACGTGCACCCAGCGCCTGAGAGCATTTACTGCATGGCTTCGGTTGTGCCTTTAGCAAATCCTGTTTCTGAAATCAGGGAAAAGGCTCAGCTGTACAGTGTTTGAATACCTCTCTGTGGCGGTTGCTCGGCTTAGGTCTGTGGAGCTGGCCCTGCCGCAGGTAGGGGAGAACAGAAGAGAAGACTGAATAATGGACAGATTTTATGTAGAAAGTGACAAGCACAGTTTTGTGGAGGTCACTGGGAATAGCTGCAAAGCTCGCCAGTGAATTCATTATGTTCAGTTATTTGCCGTCTCCGCAGCTTTGGAATTTGCGAGGTGTCATATGTTAAAAGTTTCATCCTGATCCTTGTAACTTGAGCCACAGTGCTTGACATTGCTCTTGCAAGGTGCACTAAGCAGCACACCCCTTGCTCCATTTCCCTGCCTAATCTGTTTGCCTAATATCTTATGTAATAGCAATGCAACTTTAGAATTTTTTTTTTTTTTTTTTTTCCCCTGTAGCTCTTTTATCTGTAAGTTTATCGAACATTTTGCAAAAGCAAGTGCTATTCTCTTCATTTCTGTTTCCATTATACTGGAAGCTTCAGCCATTGCTGTGCTGCAGCAGCTTCACTCATGATACACACAGATACTGGTCAGTTTGTGCCACTTCCAGGCTGGAGGAAACTGCTCTGCTGCAAATCCCACTTACTAATGGTGTTGTGTGTATTGCCATGGGTCTGTAACTAGATGTGGTGAGTGATAAAATGTGAGTTGAGACTGAATATGTTGACAACTTCTGCTGTATCCACTGGATCCATTGCTCATGTCCCGTTACAGAAAACTTCTCTGAAATTACAGACAAATTGCATTCCAAAAGCAGGAAATAGCCTAATTATAGGATGTACAGTTGCTAAATACTGAACTATACTTGATTTAGGTGAACACCAAATTAGTATCAGATGATTTTTCTTTTTTTTTCATTCATGTCTTCCTATTATGATTGATTTCAGATAAATGTATTTTTCTCTAATCAAGTGTACACTTAGCAAAAATACTGGGGCAAAGTTCATATATCATCGCTTCCTTTCTACTGAAGTAGTTTTAAAGTGTTTTGATAGCTCTACTTGTATATTAGTGAAAATACATTTGGATTATCATCACCAGATCTGCCCATATTTAGGTTATTTTTGTTAAGTACTGAAGATACATAATACCGACAGAAATTTATGTCACCAAGTTTAATACAGAGATGCTTGCTTGATGTAATCGTATCACTTTCATTGAGCTATATGATGTTCTTTAACATGCCTTGTGAACATAGTAATCCCTTCTGGATCACCATTTTATTCTTCCTGTCTATGCAGTAACAAGCGACTTGTGGCCTTAGCGCCAAATGACACTTCATTCAACACCAGACGAGCCTACACCAGCGAAGATGAAGCCTGGAAGTCGTATTTGGAGAATCCCCTAACAGCAGCTACCAAGGCTATGATGAGCATAAATGGTGATGAGGACAGTGCTGCTGCTCTTGGCCTATTGTATGACTATTATAAAGTAGGTAACTCCATCGTTATTCCTCCCTGCTCTGCTAGCAGGGGACTGCTCTAAAAGGCATCAGAAGAGCCAGTTTTCAAAGACAGAATTCACTGCATCTGGTTTTCTCTCTGATGCTTGCATCAAGCACCCTTTCTGTTTTAGGAAGCCTGTTTGATGCCATTTTGATGTGCTTGGTTCTGGAGAGAAAAAGCAAAATCAGAATTCCCACACTAAATTTGCAGCCATGTTTTCTTTCTGAGCACAGCATTCTTCCTCTTCCCTTGCAAGAGCATTGGATGAATTAGCCCCCTTTTTATTTGTGCTCAGATACTTGCAGTATTCTTTAAAAAGTGGAAAACAGGAGGCCTTGTCTATCTCTAGATTTGTGTGCTTTTCTGGTTCGTTCCGCACATGGTTTAGTTTGCCCTTTAAGAGGAGTATCTCTCATCTGACAGTTTCCCATGTTAATTTTATTTGTATAATGATTGCAGTGGGTTGTATACAGACACACAGTGAAGCCTAGCCCTTGCACTGGAAGAAAGCTTGCAGTCTGAATAGAAAGGTGGAGGACAAAAATGGAGCTGGACACAGAAACAGAGATCCAATTCAATTTACAGGAGAAGTACTGACAGTTTCAGTTTATGTTAGGTTCTAAGCTCAGGGCTTTACCTACCATTTTGAAACCACTTTTCTTTGTTGTGTATTTTGTAGTGTTTAAGTAACTTAGAGTTGTGTTTGAGATTTCTGCTGAAATCAGAGGAGAGTCCTACTGGGTGCATCTCTGTGTAATGTAGAAACATCACCCTGAAACTCAGGCTGACCCCTTTGTACTCTGTAAACTGAGTCAGTGTTGCCTGCCAAGCACTAATGTATGAAATTTTTAATTTCACTTAAACTATCCCAGTACTCCTGAAGCAGACTGTGCCTGCATTGGACAAATGCTCTTCTGTGACAGCCAGCAAAACAATGCCAGCTCCCCTTGCAATTCATGAAGAAGTAGAAGG
>NW_008609343.1:12427-23763 GCF_000691845.1 Merops nubicus
TTAAACCTCTTTGATTTTAGTATTTATTAATATAAATGCTTTTAGGGAATGGGCTGCTCTTCTTAGTCTCTGCTGAGATCATTAAATGAGTGTTCAGGAGAAGGAGTTGTAGGCAAGATGCCATATTCCAACCTTATGGTTAAATATTGGTTTAATTTCTTTACCGTTTGTATTTCAAAAGATGTTCCTTGCTTTTTTGTGTTGTCAGTAGAGAAAAGCTTTTCCCAATGAGAAAGAAGAAAGGTCCTTTTCTCTGCTTGACACTTGCCACAGTGCCAGACTCTATGATGTTAATGCAGACTCATAAAATCAAGGACGGGTATGAGCATCTGGAGTGTTGGCTTCTGTATTAGTAATGCCTTTGTATGTAGCAGTTCATTAATCTGCTGGATTTTATAAAATAGAATCAGAGAACAGCCCTTTTCCTTCGCAAAACCATGTTCTAAGAGACATGTCAGTTCCTTGTTTCAGCAGTTGCAAAAGGCTTGGGCTTCAGATGGAGTAAGCTGTGATAGTCTCTAAGCAATTTCCAGCATTCAGTCATAACTGTTTCTGTCTTAAACTGGGAGAAAAGGATAACTCCTCTTGGTGCTCTGAAGTAGGAACTTAAAACCTAACTTAAACCCCTATGCTGTAATGTGGAAGTGTGGCAGAGCACTTCCAGTGTGCCAGACTCTCTTGAACTGCTCTTGTTTATCATCTAGCTCATTTGTTCTGTCACGTTGGGTAATTTTTTGAAGTACTTTTTCCAATCAATAGAAATTATTTGAACTTAACTTTTTTTTTTTTTTCCGTTGTGGAGAAATTTACCTAAACAGAGACCCTCCATCAGGGATAAAAAGATCATCTTAACAGGGGAATCAACGTATGCAAACTGTGACTTGGATCCCTCTTCTACAGTATATGAAAGAGGTTTCTTAACCAGCAGGACACTTCATAAGGAGAGAGGATGTTCCTAAGAGAAGGAAAGGCTCTGGCTAGCACTGTCTGACTTTGCTGCTGTCTTGCAGATATAGCAATTGTTAACTGTGGCTACTGTAGTGCACTGTAGTATTGCTTTGTCTCTAAATTCAGATATTTTACTGATATTTCTTTAATGTATTTACAGATAAAAGGCATGGATTTAGCCCGTTCTTAGGTCTATTGTTACTCTTTAATCCTGAGTTAACTGCTCTGACAGGGTGGATATAACTGTTTTTGTAAAAGATAGATGAGAAGTTTTAGATCCCAAATTGCTTGTTCAGCAACAAAAGAAAAATAGTCATGGCCGCAACTTTACCCTCGGTGATTTCATTTCTATGCTGGTGTCAGGAAACCTGTACGTGAGAAGACAAATCTTTTAAGTCATTTGGTGTCAATTCTAAGTCTGTCGAGGGGCCACATTTGATTGGATTTTTACTTCTCATGGCTGTTGATGCACTCAGCAAAGCAGAAGTCAATGATGTTCTCTGCTGATGTGCCAGCATGCCCTGACCTGTCCCCATGCTAGGAAAAGGAAGTATCCACAAACATACCTCCAGAATGCTCTATAACAGAAGGACTTAGCTGGTGCTTGTGGCTTACTTGAAAACTTTTTCCCATGAGCTAAAAGTGTCTCCAGGCAGAGGTCATCAAAGCATCATGTCTTCCTTCTCATCTTTTATTATTCAGTGAAATCTGTGTGCCTGTTTTGGAACATAAGCTTTGATTTGGAATATCAATATCTTTGATATTCCAAAGATAAGGACATAGAGAAGAATCATTTGCTCCAGACTGGTGTACCCAAGAACTAGAAGAGAAAACAATCTCTACATTTTTTTTGCCTTTGGAAATTATCTTTCTGTTCACAGTCAGTCTCCCAGAGAAAATGGCTCCTGGTCTCTGTGAACTAGACCACACTGATACGGTTACATTTTTCTAGTTGTTGCTGTAGAGCAGTCTGAAGCTGCAAATACCTGACAGTTGCATTTACCTGACCCCATGCCTGGTGTTGTTCTCAGGTTCCCAGAGATAAAAGGCTGTTGTCTGTTAACAAAGTGAGTGATAATCAAGAAGACCAAGATAAAAGGTACAGTATTATTCAAAATCATACACCCAGCTACTAACAGTGTTGATCAGTTGTGAACTGAAGGAACTATGATAGCCTGGGGGTTTATGGTTTTCTTCCAGAAGATAAAAGAATTAAGATTGTTTTGGGAAGCAAGCTTTACTAGGTTTTACCTTTAATTTATTGGAAAAATTGAACGATATTGTTAAACATGCAATTTTCAAAGTAGCAGAAAGTTTCAGGGTTTTTTTTATGTTTGGTTTTGTTGTTTTTCTGCTGCTGAGATTAGTAAAATCAGATTATATTTTCTTTCACTATTTTTCTCCTAGAAAAAAAAAAGGGAGTAGTTTGGTCTCAGTAATGTGATTTATACAGTTGTATTTAACATAACTTAGGGTCTGCCCAGAAGCAAATAAAGTCTTATTAATTAATTCAGAACGTTTTTCTCACTCCTCTTAGATTTCAGCCTTACTTTAAGACTAAAAGTGACTTCAATTGAAGAGTCACAAGAAACTGACTTCTACTTTTATTACAACTTGTAGACAAGAGAAAGTGTATATTTAGGTAGAAAGAACTACATTTTTATTTGTAGGAAAGTATCTTCATGTAAAATTATAGCAGAGAGAAACTACACAAGGTTTCTTTCCATGTAGCTGATTCGGGACAGCTTTAGATGGTCTCCACTAGCTGTGTAAGGTGAAAGTGTTAGCAGGTAGTAGTGTTAATTCTAGCAGGTAGTAGCATTAATTCACTGTTTCAAAACAGAGCATGAAACCTTTTTGAGTGACTGTTTTTCTTCTGTGAACACCTAATAAGTTCTTAAGTTGAGTGTGATTGACAAAACTGGCCATTGGTACAAAGCCAAGAGAGAGGAATTCTAATGTCAGAACATATCCCCTAGGTTGAAAACAAAGCAGTATGTTACATCTAGTACAAGTTTTAACAGTTATCAATTTTATGTCAGTGCAACCGCTATCAGCAATGGGATTGCTTTCAACAGCAGCCGCGGGTAGACGTAGGAATGCTGCTGGAGGTTACCCTGCAGCCACTGTGGTTACTGAGCTACTCTGGTACAAAGGGATTCCTGGGCTCGCTCTCAGAAGAGCGTTGGTATCAGAGGTGCACAAGCAGTAGTGTGCTGTCAGCAGCCTGAAAGGGCATGCATCAACGTATGAATTTTGCTGTTGATATTCTGCCTGTGTCACATGCAAATTGTGTACTGTGAGTAATCCATACCTCGCCTTACTCTTTATACTTATTTTGTGCCTAAAGGCTGTTGCACTGGTTGATTGATTTTGCATCCAAATTCTAAGCCAAGGCAAAAGCAACCCCAGATACCCAGAGTTAATTGTAATGAGCCGTACTGATTATAGGTCAAATCAAATGTATTCTCTTTCTCTAGCTGTTACAGAGCTCTGGACCTCTCTGCTTGACTTGCGATGCATTTTGCCTGGTATTTGTTAATGTACTATTTCTTATGGCAACGGCTTATCACAGCTGAACGATGTCCTTCCCTGCCATCTGAGAACATTGAACTAGTTAGGGAGGAGATTTACTCTGTCGGGACAGTTTGTAATGTGTTTTGTTTTTATCTCACAGAAATTGTCTTAACACTACGGAAGCTCAGAGTAATTTAAGTGGGGGAGAGGACCGCGTGCAAGTCCTGAAGACGGTGCCGGTTAACCTTTCCTTGAACCAGGATCCTTTGGAATCATCCAAAAGGGACTACAACACCAACGTGTCTGGGAGCTCGACACCCATCACAGGGACTGGAGTGACTGTGGTTAAAGTAGAGGAGTTCACCCCTGTTTTTATTACCCCACAAGCACACTATGCTAGAGGAGAAAATGAAGAGCATCGAGGGGTTATCTTTGAGCCGTACGAAGTGTCCAACATTGCTCCCCACACCAATTATCTGAAAGATGACCAACGCAGTACTCCGGACAGTACATACAGTGACACCTTCAAAGAAGGAGGAACAGAAGTAAGTTTTTCACCTCACATTAAGAACTCAATAAAGAGCTGTAAACAAGTTAGGGAGATTTGAGCTTGTAAAAGAGATAAGGAGATCTGAGCTGTTCAAAGGAGCCATTAGAAGAACAGTGAAGCTTGTTTCAACAGATTAGTCTCTGCTCCTCCCTGTGTTCCTGTCAGTCTGTGCTCTCATTATAGGGGAGGATCATGAGGTGTTTCAGAAGAGAGTTTTAAAGTTTTTTTATTTGAAATTCTGAAAATAATAGATACTGATCTTTTCTTTTCTGGGTTATTGTGTCAAGTAGAGGATAGTTGCCATTCATGAAAGAAGATGGGTTTCTCATAACAAGATGTGCCATCAGACCTATTTGTAACAGTAAGAAACAGTAGCTACTTTGTAAAATTTGGGAAGTTTAATGTTCTTCTGAAAGTGCAAATGAGCAGTGTCAGCCTCTGCTGCTGGATAAACAAAAGTAATTTATTCAGAATCTGTCTGTTGCACTAAGGTCTACTCTGCAATATGGGCAAGTGAGAAAAAGTAGTAGAATTAGATGACTAGAAGGGAATGAAGAAGTTTGCAGGCAAGGGGAGACCAGGGTGCATGTGTGTGTAGCAGAATGAGGAGAAGAGAGACAAGGACCTACCTTGTAACTATTTTACAGTTCTTCTGAGACAAAGTAATTATACCGGCAGCTTTAATTTGGTGAGTATATCCTGGCTGCTTTTGCCTGCTGCAGAAGGATGCAAACAAGCCAGAAATGTAGAAAGGTAAACATTATTTAAAGCTAACAATAACTCTGGAAATAACTAGAGATATTAGGTGGTAAAACTCTCCTTGGATTTTTTTTCCTCTATATGAAATTTTAAATGTAACAAAAATACAAGGCAAGCTACATTAAGGTTGAGTTACTCTGAAGATACATAAAAAATTTACTATGTGTTTGTGTATGTGTATTATAGAAAAGTAAATTGTCTCCGCACAAGCATCATAGAACCATACGTCTAGAGGTAAAATACATTTTCAGGTGTAGAACCCATTTAGGTCAACTAACTGAATAATTAATGAAGAAATATAGCTTGCTATTGAAGAACCATCATTTTAGCTGTTGTGGGATGTGCAGCTGAGAGCTACCCAAACAGCCAGTCTGCACTGTGCAAAGTGCTGTTGAGTGTGCAAAGCCGTTTAGCTTGGTGGTAAAAAGGGAATTGTTGTCCTTGCATCCCAAACTCCATGATATGGTAGTTTTTGTTACAGTAGTAATATTAATGTTATATGTTTTTTTGTTTTTTTGTTTTTTTTTTAAAATGATAGGCTAATAGCAGGGTATGATACTTGCCATCTAGGCTTTCTCTGCAGACTGTGGAGAATGGGCAATCAGATCTGAACTGCCTCTGAGTGGCAGGAATGGTTTACAAAGTGCACTCACTCATCTCAGTCTTCGCATCCCCTGTTAACTGTACAGGGAGGCTGAACAACACAGCTAAGTCCCTGTCTGTAGCTGGTAGGTGAGATGTGTGCCACTGCTGGTGGCCTTCCACCCCAAACACTCATGTGTTTGTGGCATGAGAGCAGGAAGGGCTTTCCCACCCTGCTGCAGCCTCACTCAGCACTTAGCCTGTCCCGTTGTTTTTTCTCAGCTACCCAAATCCTGGGATGTGCTTTGCCCCTCTGGCACTGTGACTTCTCCAGCCACGTGCAGTTGTGTAGGGACAGCTGTATGAAGCAGATATAGGGAGAGTGTGAAGTGTGAAAACATACCAAAAGAGAAACTTTTTAGCATTTAAAGTAGGAATATGGTTGCTCTTACTACCTTTCCTATTCACTTGGTGGGAGTGGCTGAGTTTGGCTGCAGTAGATTTGGTCTGATACCTACTCCCTTTTTAAACATATTATAAATGTGTGTTTAGAAATTGTTTCAAAACATTTATTGAATGACTTAGTTCTGTTACACTGAAGGAATGCTGAATTTTCAGAGATCCCTGTGGTACTTGATACTTCAGTCAATCACTTGCTGTGTTCTTCAGGTACAATTTTAACAAATATATAAATGTACCTTTCTCATCTCTTTCATATTCTTATTTAGCTGTGATTAATTTATTAGGTCATTATAGTATAAACTAAATTTTGGAGGATACATAAGTAAATTGAATGGTTTTGACCATGTCAACCTCTAGCCTTCATATAAAATGTGATTGGCATGTCAATATGGGACCATCTTTACCATAGTACTCCTTGGATGTTAGATTTCTTTTAGTATGTAGCTTGTCTATTCCACTGCTTGTGGATCCTTGACTTTTGATGTTCAGGAAATATTCCTAACTTGTACGTAATACCTTTTACACTTAACGAGTATTGAACTGGATATTTGTTGTGGCACAAGTGTACACAAGGTAAAATTAAAAACTGTTTTCAAAATTTCATGACATGACACTTGTGGAAACAAAACAGCTTTTAATTGCTAACTGGTGATTGTAAAAAAATCCTGGAGATTTAACGTGATGGTCCTTCAGTGAATGAGAGAGACATCAGCAAAAACAGCCAAGCCAATAAGAAGCAGCAAGGCTTACACAGCAGAGTATGAATGGGTTTGTTTGCTCAGGACAGAGTACAAATCATTGCTTAGTCTGCAAAAATATTTCATTTTTTTCAGAATTCCACTTCTTGATGTAATATTTTTTTGATAGGTACATTTTCATTTTTTAAAGAGTGATTGCAGGTTTCATGCATTTCACTCAAACAGAATCTTATATTGAAGGTAAACTATTTTCTTGGCCTGCATCACCACTCCTATTCAAAACAGACAGTATAGCAATCTAAATTTTTGTCAGCATTTCACTGTTGGCCTTGAGGAGAGGTGACCACACAAACATTTTTAAAGAGAGCAAATCAAAACAAAAAGTGAAGTCTCTAGGAAAACGTGATTTCATTTGAAAATCTGTTTATTTGAGATAGGGTACATTTTTTTGCAGGCTTGTTTTAGAGTACATTAATGTGTAAGCAAGGAGTTTAGTAAGTCAGAAGATGTTTTTCAGCTACATTGCTGTAGCAGTTAGGTTATGAAAAACTAAAAGCTTGATATAAATGAATGATCTCTGTTGATTCTAGTATAAAGACCCTTTATATTCCAGTTTTTAGGGATTTTGAGTGTTAAAAGGTTGATGGTTTTTTCAGAGGGGTCCTTAAATAAACCTAATTCTCCTTTTGTTGGTGCTTGCCTCTTGACTGAATCAAACTATATTTAACTGTTGTTTTTATTTTTCAGAAGTACCGCAGTGTGTCGGTGGGGGCTGAAGAATATATTTATGAGCAAACAAGGTACGGCAAAGGCTTTGAAATGTGTTGACTGGCGTCATATAGGAATGTATTGAGGCTGCCTGTGTCCACTTCCCACCCTCCCCTTCATCACCCTGGGACACCTGCAGGGCTCCCTTGATGCTGCTCAGTGTCACTCTCCCCTTATTCTCCTGCACATGTTGGCTTTCATATCTGACCAGTTTATATCTTCCACCTATTACCTTTCCTCAGCATTGTTTTAAGTTACTAACTCTTCTGAAGCCCCCCTGAGATATGAGAGAGTAAAACCGTTAAGAGAGGTCCTCCAGGTAACAGGGCACAGCTTTGTCAGATAGCTCATGGAAACTCTTCCTCAGCTTTCAGGATGGCAAGATGCACAAAGACATCTAGGATGGTTGAACTGGCTCCACGCACCTTATGGAATTCCCATCTTTAGTTTTGTCTTTTTCTTTTTCTAAGTACTTGTAGTAGGTTTTCTGGGAAATCCTCTGTCTTTTTATACTGCTTGTTGTGGTATGCCATGTTTACCTGTAAAATAGCACAAAGAATTCAAAAGAATTTTTTTTTAAAGTTTCAGAAAAATGCATATGTAGAATGGGCAAACATTGCAGAGACGCTTTAATAAAGACTGTGATCAGTAAAGTTCATAAGCTGATGTTTTGTTTCATGCTTGTCAATAGTTCTCTTTGTATCTGAGAGATTACTCTCACTTTAGAAACAGGAATGTGCCTACCTATTTTTCCTGGAGTAGGCATATGACTTCTATATTAGAGATTCCTTATGGTTTTGTCTTTTTTTCTGAGGAATATTAAAACAATCATTAACTGCAGTGAGCTCAGAACCAAGTCATTGTATAGGCAGTACATATGAAACAGATACTTGGCAAAGACTGCTCACTTACTACACTGGATATAAAATTGAAGGCTAAAGCATTGGTATTGTTAGCAATTCTCGGGCATTAAGTCTTTCTTGCTATGGCCCAGGTCCACATTAGAATGAAACCTCCAAATGCACATTAGGAAAAACAAAATAATCCTTCCTGGGAGTTACCTGGAAGTGATAGGTGCTCAGGAATGAAAACTTCAGACTGAAAAAAAGAACTGGTGAATGTGAAACCTTGGAAGCCTGATAGAAGATCCCTTAATCACTACATGGGGCTTTAGCTAAGACTCATGGTGAGATTCAAAATAGTATTATAATGATTTGAGTGGCTGCAATAAGTTTTAAAGGTAATAGTAATCCTCCTGCTATAGGGCCTGCTTTGGTTGCGAGCTGAGGGCAAGGAGAAAATTCCCAAGTGGTACCACACAGAGCCTGTGGAATTGGCCAGGTGCAGCATGTCTGGGCTTTCCATTTTTTGACATCTCTCTGAAGCACACAGAATGCCAGGAAACAGAAGACCAGACTGTGGCAGACTGTAGGCAGCTCTGTTAAGGCACTGTGTGTCTGACTTCAGTTCATGCAAAGCCCTTCTCAGCACACATCCTCATTAGGCCGTCTGTCTGGTGGGAGGCCTCGAGGTGCATCTGCCAGGCTGCTCAGCATCCTTTGGTGTGCATCAGGGAGCAGTCTGGCAGCCCCCAGCCTGCAGCCCCGTCGTGTGGCACCAGATCAGAGGGTGTGCCCCCGCCGCTGGCGGCCGTCACTCCGCAGCAGAGGCGGGTGCAGCAGGGTGGGAGCTGGGTCCACAGCACCAGTGGCTCTGCTCTTCCAGTCTCCTCAGCTGGGGACGTGCTGCGTGCCAGCGCGGACAGAGCCTCTGTTCCCCTTGCACACGGGGCAGAAGGACCATGGCAGTGCACACCACTAACCAGAGTTAAAAATGCTTTTGTCTTCCCCTTTTTTCTGTATTGCTATGGCACTGTTATGATAGTCCAGAGTATATGCTTGATCTAAAAAGCTAAGGATACGTAGGATATGGATACATTGAAAAGTTAAGGATATGTTGGTTTGGACCAACATTTTCATCCTTTTGGTACTACTCCAGCACTGCTTAAATGCTTTGCTGAATTAGACCTCTGTGAAAGTGCTTCTCCTGTATCTCCAGTTTGTAAGGACATCCTGCAAATTACTCCTTGCATAAAGCTTTCTGTGGTGACCAAATGCAGTTTGAAGAGAAGATTCTGTAAAGTTAATATTATTTTTCATTTAAGAGAATGTGAGAAGCCTCAGGCATCTTTTTTATTGGATTTTATTGTTCAAGCTCATTATTTGAGGAGGTGGCTAGAAGAGGCTCTGTGAGAATTGTGTTCAGCTAACAGTTCACTAATTATTGGAGCTTCAAGTTTTAATGGTTTGAGAACTACTTGCAAGGTTGAATGTTCTCTTGTGAAGAACGATGTCTTCTAAAATCTGACTTCCAACACAAGAGCAAACTCTTTTTCTCTGATTTTTGTCTTTTTCTAAGGGAGTTTATGTGATTGGACATACAACTAAATGTAGGTACTTTTCTCTGTCCAATTAATTTTGAAACGAAGTCTTGCTCCTCTAACCTGTACTGAAAGGAGCAGTTGGAGTTTCTATTCACCATGTCCATCTTTTGCAACAAGTTATATTTTGGTGTAGCTGATTTCTGGCAAATTATCCTGAATTCCCTCCTGGTAGTTGATGCTCACGGTGCGGTACGTAGTCTTGTACTTCATGATGGTTCATTTCAGGGAAAGGAAAGATTTAGTCTTTGAGCCAAGAGAATTACAGTCCGGATAGTTTTATGCTTGATTGCCAGATCTGATGAACTTGAAAAAGAAAATTGCATTTTTAAATGCCTGTGTGACCTTTTCTTGGAATTTTATTATTACCTTCTTATGCCTTGCTTATGCAATGTATGAAATACATAATAAATGGGGATAAAGAGAAAAGGAAAAAATATGGATTTTGCTGGTGTTTCTCTGCCTGTCTTTTCAACAGCACTTTTCAGTATACACTAGAAGCTACTAAATCTCTGCGTCAAAAGCAAGGGGAGGGGCCCATGACCTACTTGAACAAAGGACAGTTCTACGCCATCACTCTGAGCGAGACGGGCGACAACAAATGTTTCCGGCATCCCATCAGCAAAGTCAGGGTATAGTCCAATTTTCTTCCTCGATGGGAATGGAGCTCTGCAGATAACTGTACTTGTAGTTGGTTGGATTTTAACTGCTTTTTTTTTTTCTTGTGGGAGAGGACAGAGCAAGCTTACTCTTATGCCAAACGTAAAGGTGGGACAGTAATATTGATGGTAGTCTCAAATATTTGGGGATCAGTTTTTTCAAAGTGTGATCTTGCAATGAGTTATTGATATACATATCTGCCTCGGTTTGTTGTTTGGCAGAATGGTAATTGCACAGATAGTGCACTTGACATTGGTGAACCATTGCCATGATTAAAGAAAAGATATCAGAATTGCTCTGTCTGTTGTGTGAGTCCATCTTCACTCACTCGTGCACTTCAGCAGCTACTTCCTAGTGCATTTCAGATAAACTCTGAAGAGTTAAAGCCATTCTTTGTGATAAATTTCAAATAATTTTCATTAAGTGTGAGCTTTCACTTGATATTCACCCAAAAGTATGACAAAATGGATGATTTGCATCTTGGATTCTGCAGGTAGAATTGGAGCTTTGGTATCTAGCAATATCTGCCTGGTGAACAGACCTCCTGATTTCCCTGGTAATGTTTTTGAGTAAGCAAATCCTAACCTAGTAACCTTGGAATGAACAATGAGCCTCAGAGTAGCTGCCCTGCAAATTTCACCCTTAAGCTGCAAGGGCTGCATATGTATGAGGCTGCACAAGTGTTTCCATCCAAATAAATGAAGTACCATAACAGATATTGTGACTTTAGTTAAAGGAACCAATGAAAGTCAACATTTGCAGTGAAGCAGACAACAGCCTATATGTTTCTATCTTACATGAAGTTTAGAGAGACTCTTCATAAAGAGATTTGTAAACATGAATAGTAATTAATTTTTAGCCTTGTTTCCTAAGGACGTGAGGCTTATGACAGTGTTTCATTGTTGGCTGAAGCTGATGTAAGACTTCTCTGCTGCTGGAAAGTCTCTTTCCC
>NW_008609343.1:23794-43417 GCF_000691845.1 Merops nubicus
ACCCATTCCTTTCTCCTTTGTGATGCCAGCTCTGTCATTTGTACAGCTGAAACACAGGTCAGGAGCTCACTGGTCTGGCTGGAAACCAGTCTTCATAGGTCTTGTTCACTGCACAGCCACGTGAGTTTTGAAGCTGTGGCAGTAGAAGGGTGGAAATTGCAAAGGAGAGAGGAGGCTGCTTCTTTTGGAGAGTGCACAGTTTACAGAAGATTGTGAGACCACACGCAACTTTTCTTGATCATGATCTGTTTGCCAAGTGACTCTTGAATTTATTGCCAATTTCATCCAGACCTTACAGAGGGACAGGGGGTTTTGAAGGTGTGAAACCTCTACAAGTCCCATCTAAGTGCACAGAGGAAGAAGATGGATGCTGTCCTTGGTGGCAAAGCTACAGTCTGCACGGCCAGTTCTGGCTAGTGCATGAGTTGGCCAGCCAGCCTGTGCCCGGCGGGCAGCCAGGACCCATATGCATAGCTCAGGACCCATCCACAGCAGGTACTGCCTTGTGCCCATGCAGTAACTCGTGGAGGGAGACACAGTGATGACATTGGCTTTTATAGGTGGAATGGAGGTCACACAGCATGTGAAGGGTTTTGGTGGTGATTATGTATCAATCATGATTGAGCTCCTGGCTTATGAAACAGCTTATTGGTATTTTTTATGAGCTTGGTGACTAAGGAAGGTTAAAAGAAGAATGGGAACAAAAGAGGGTATTTAAAGTGATTTGTTTTCCTCAGTGATTTCTTTTCACTTCAGTTTTACCTGGTGTAAGCATTCTTTCATTGTTTTGTGTTTTTTGTTTTTCCTTGCCTACAGCAGGGCTTTTTAAAGAAGCCTTTAAAACTTGTGAAGTTTTGCATAAAGTTTCAATCTGTTTCCTGTGAATCACACAGTTTAACAAAGGAGATTCAGAACTTGAACTGAAAAGCTTAGCAAATCTCAGTAAATAGTCACACTGAGTTTGTCATTAAGTACATGTATGCAAGGGTCTTGCTCCTGAGAAGAGTATTTGGGCTAGGGATGCTAAAACTAAAAAAGTCCTGCCTTTAGCCAGTGAGCCTAAGCTCCATAACAACACATCCCTTTACAGTGTAATGTCATCTTCCAGAATGACAAGGAATCTCAACTCCAACACTTGGACTGGGCTTGGATCATAATTGGAATTGGGAATCCTCTGACTTTGAAATGATCACTTTTTAATTAAGGCAACTTAGATTTCTTACATTTAAGAATACATTTAAATTTTATTTGGACTATCAAGAACATAATCCTATTCACTGGAGTGAAGAACAGCTATCTTTTGCAAACCAAGTACTGGGGGAGGGCGGTGACTGGATGAGCATTACAGGCATATGGGAGATTTTTTTTTTTTGTGTTTCTGACTGCTAATGGCATATTAACTAATGCTAGTTCTGCTGATTTTCTTAGAGCGTGGTCATGGTTGTTTTCAGTGAGGATAAAAACAGAGACGAACAGCTGAAATACTGGAAGTATTGGCATTCTCGGCAGCACACGGCTAAGCAGAGGGTCCTGGACATTGGTGAGTGTAAGAGGATCTCTAGATGTTTCAGGGAAGACTGCGGGATGTGGAAAGCTCTGGTACCTTGCACAGGGATGTGGTGGACTGTATTGGCAATGGGTTCAAGGCTAGTACTACAGTTTTTAACAATGGCTCGTCCCTGTAGGACTGGGCTGTGGGGTTTGTGAGGCAGGATGTAGGCCGTGCAGAAGGGCTGGTCTCAGTAGTCACAAAGAAGGGCTGCCCCTTGCATGCATATTTAATTGTGTTTCACCTTCTGCTGCTGGGAAGTCATGGTCTGCACCTTCTCAGGAGTGGCGGAGTGTTTGTTTCCTGTAGTTTTTCAAAGGCTGATGCATTCTTTGATCCAGTAACAGTGGCAGCCTGCTTCAGTTTACGGTTAGCTAATCTGATGTGTAAGTGCAGCCTGAGAGTGGAGATGCCATCATTATAGTGATGGCAAAGGGGCCCACAGAACTCCTACACCCCCAGTTTTTGAGTCTTGTTGGTGTCAGAGAGAAGTTAGGGAGAAGTGAGCTCTGATGTGCCGTCATGAGAGATCTGCTCACCGTTCATCCCATATAAGGTATTTACAAGCCCATTTCAGCCACAGCTGCCTTATCTGCATGCTTGAGAGAGAGAAGGAACACATACCGCTGCTGAGGAGCCTGAAGTTGAGATCTGTGGGAGTGTCTAGACATCAAGCGCTTCTCCCCTCCCACGTGCAGTTTACCCATGCAGCCATCTGCAGTGGATTCAAGTCAAAGGAGTCGGCAAGACCAAAGCAGACAAAGTGTATCTTGTTTTGACCGCCTGAGGGAACCAAACCATTGAATGGCAGGAATGAGAGGGGGCAGAGAGGAGGAGGGAGAAAAAGCAGGGTTACTTGGAGAGAGCGATGCAGGACCTCAGGAGTGATTGATCAGGGAGTCAGTCCCTAAGTGGTCCTAGTCCTGCAGTGCTTTTTGACTTTGAAATGCTGCAGCTTCCATTGAGGCTGGCACTATCTAAGTGTATTTGGTTAAAGCAGCTTTTCCCGAATCTCTGTCTCTTGTTTTATCATTGTAGTTCTGGCTGAACTGTTTCCCCAACTTCTTTTTTTTCTTGTCGTTTTTGGTCTTTGTAGTGTTTAAGGCAGTAAAACCTCCACCCCAGACCAAATGACTCCTATCATGGCACGTTAAAAGAGCAAGTATGCCACGTCACAGCTATTTCTGAAGGCTGTCTGTTTTTTTATGCTAGTCTCTACAAGCTTCCAGTGTTAATGCTCATACCTTTGAAAGTATGTGCTGAGGAGCTCGTTCGACTGTAGTGCCAACACCCTCTGACTGCACTGCGCTTGTGGTGTACTGGCACATTTCAGTCCCCTTACCCAAATGAGTCAGCTTGTGAGGCATGCTCTGTACAGCAGTGCTCTGCAAAACAAGTGCTGTGCATGGGCTGCGTGTTTACCTGTGTTAAAGTGAATGTCTTTTGTGTTTCCATTCACTTGAGACGAAATGAGCCTGCACTGACTTCTGAGACACTCTGGTGCATATTCATTATTTGGCCTGCAAGCATGGGCAAAGACTGGTGTAGTAAGTCTTACTGGTACAGCACTCCCTGTCAGAGGGAAGAACTATAAGAGCACAGTTCACCTCAGCTTTTTCAGAAGAGAGATGTAAATGTTGCTCCGTAGTATTTTCTTGAGAACAACTGAAATAGGGCCTTAGCTCTTACCAGGTACAGTGCTTCTGAAGTGCATTTCATTTTCTTTGGGATGTACATTGTGGCTACATCTAGTGATCTAACTGAGCAGCTTCAGCCAAATTTTAAATTGGCCCTGCTTTGAGTGGAAGTAGAGTAGGATTTGAACCACAAAACCTCCAGGAGTCTCTTCCAAGCTAAATTATTGTGTGACTCTTTGAAGATTTCCCTTTACATTAAAAACTCAGATCCTTGAAGGGCTTCTGTAGGGGAATACTCGGTTGGTGTCCAGGCCCTGTGCAGTTAGTAGAGAGAATTAGGTGTCTATGAGGGAGATTAGCACATGCCTGAATACACCACGGAGAACCGTTTAAACAGGCAGTGAGAGAATCTTGCTAAGGGCAGGGGCGTATAACAGATTTGTCCCATCTTCGGGGGATGGTCTGTCCGTCTGCTGGTAGCCCCACGTCTCTAATATTTTCGATTTCAGTCTGACTCTCAACAGTATATAAAGAGTGAATCATGTATTTGGGTCCTTTAAAACTGTCTGTGAATAGCCGTAAATCTGTGTAACCTGTTTCATAGATGTTAAAATCATTAATTTTATTTTAACTTTATGTTTGTAGCATATGTTTAATATCTATGAATCTTTTTTAATTGTTTATGAATTCTAATTTAGAGCATGTCTTGGTCCTTAGGAGACAGAGAGTCAACATGAATTTTGGATATTCTAGTTCTGAGGTCCAACTACTCATCTTTCAGATAAGGGTGATGATCCTGCTTGTGCTCCTACCCTGGTGGCACAGGTCTGTCTGTTTGCCCTCTGCCCTGCAATTATATTCTGGAGAGCAGAGGAAATAGAGTGACTTGTTCCCTCTCTCCAGACTTGCAGAGGTCACTGCTTTAATTTGTTTTGTGTACTGTCTGGTGCACCTTCTGGGAGGCAGGATGGTTGAATGGATTTGATGCAGTGCTGAGTCTGAAGGTGCACTGATATTGATAGGATAAGCACATACCTGTGTGTAAGCAAGTCTTTAGTGCTTGAGGAGTAAACATGGAGACTTTACACTTACTAAGCAAGAAGGAAAGTTGTTTTCCAGAATTTAGGCTATCTGCTGTTGTGGATTTTTCTGAAGAAGAAGACACTTTCACTGCTTCTAGCAGGAGTTGGGGGGAGAAAAAAAAAAAGCTGACTTTTCCATAGTGCTGTGACATTGGATCACTAGCCTTTTATTTTAAAATAATGTCAAATAAAGAATACAATATTAGGTCACAGTAAAAATTATTTAGAATCATTACCATAATTTGACAAATACTGGAACAGGTTCAAACATGGACTTAAGGAGAGGATGTGGAAGCTTTGGATTAGTGTTATTTGTGCTCCAGAGTCTTGCCCATATGTTTTTTTTTGCAGGTTAGTTTGTATTATTTATGTGCACAATACAAAAAATTATTACCATGGTATGTAATGCATGCAAATTATTAGTGTTTATGCCAAAATTTGCCATTGTTTAATATGCAGTTTACCTAAAAGAGGAAATAATTCCTGTAAAGTAATTTTCTTGCATATTGAAGAACCCAAATTTTCTGTTAGCTCACAGCAGCAGAAGAGGAAAGTCTGTAGTCATACTAACAACTTTCAAATATCCTTGGATGCAAATGCTATCTTAATCAACTGAGGTTCCTTAACTATCTGTAAATTGAGGGGAATAGGATGCACTTCTGCTTTTCATCAGCATGTCGAAGAGACACTCGAGATTCGTGTATGGCAATTAAAGCAGCAGAGGCATGTGTTGGGGAAAGGGAAGGGCTGGTAGGATGTGAGGTTCTGACAGCCTTTTAGGAGAAGAAAACATGTGTTTTTACAAGACATCTTGTTCATGTCTCTCCAAAGTGCACCTACACAGCACGCCCATATGCAGCAGTCAGTTGCATGAGGCACTTTCTGGTGAATCATAAATTTAAGGGGTGGGTGGATGTGTGCACATGCATATTAAACTACTTCTGTGTCTTCTAATTCCTCTCATTTGCATTCCCCCACTGAATTCAGATAGTGAAGCCAATGACTTCAGTTAGAAAGGAGATCTGAGTTCACGATGGGAATGCAAAGCCTGCCTGCTCTCAAACACCATATTCACTTGCTTCAAAACACTGAATTTTTGTATCCAAAATCATTCATATATCCCTGGCAGACAATTTCACTTGCCCAGTGAAATTCCAGCGTCCCTGCATTTCCGATGAAAGAAAAGTGTACTGCTTGCACATCTCAAATGTTAAATAGTTCTCCTTGCAGCAATGATTTTGTTATAATTGGTTTAAAACAGTTATTACCTAGAAATTATTTTTTTAGAAACCAACCGTTTATTTTTAGAAGGGCGAAGGAAATTAATATTGAAACCATTTGGGTGTCTCATTTGTAGAGTACAAAAACATTCTCTTTCTATAACTGATTACGAAGCTAAAGAATCAGTGTGCTTCTGAAGTGCAGATTTGGGCAAACATTAGATCAAGATTGCTGCATGATATAATCTCAGCTCTCTGGCACAAGTCCAGTTACAGCCCTTGAGGGATTCTAAGGAAGTGTCTATGTCCCAGAGAAAGTTGATGCATTTGCCTGAACAGTCTGGAAGTTCCTATAATCAAACAGATATTACCTCCTTACAAACCTGGTCTTTCTCTTGTTCTGTCACCAAAAAGAAAAAAATGTGTTAAACCAGTTGGAAAAGGAACAGAAAAAGAGGGATTGTGCTCCTTTTTGTGAGACCTGGAAGTTGTTTTACGTGGTTTTCTCCCCTTACTGTTTTGTTTTTGTTCTTCCTCCCTCTTACTTTGTGTTCCTTCTGAAATGCTTGCTTAATGATAATATTAACAGCCCTTTGGAAAGAAATAAGAAGAGGGTGCAGATTTTGTAGTCAGACAATTTAAAAATACTTTGTTTGCTATATTAGTATCATACACACGTTGGAGAAAGCACCTTTGTGGTTTTGCTTCTTTGTTGCGTTTTTGTTGGTTGTGGGTTTTTGTTTAGGTTTGGTTTGTTTTTTCTTTAAATAGAAAGCCAGCCTGGGAAAGCTGAAATGGCTGGGCAAGAAATGGGCACTACTGATTATTTCCTGCAACTCTTAGCATTTTAGAAAGCTTCTTTAGGATTTACCTTCATGTTCATTACTTCTGTCAAGATTTGAACAGTCCCTTTACATGTTTCAAAGGCGCTTAGTTAATTTTCCAGTTTTGGTCCTTCCTTGGCCAGGCTGATGAATGCACCTGCTTATTCCCACTACAGTCACACTGATTCCTTTTTGAGGGCAAGCAATATTTTGCAAGAGCACTAGCTGATGTTGTACTATGCATAAGATTCAAGCTGCAGTATATTACCTCTTTGCAATTAAGTTTGTTAATGGTTCAACATAAACAACAAGACTGTTTTGATGCATTAGACAACCTTTTTCATGAGTTTTTTATTTGTTATTTTTTACAGCTGATTACAAGGAGAGTTTTAATACCATTGGGAATATTGAAGAGATTGCTTTCAATGCTGTGTCCTTTACTTGGGATGTCAATGAGGAGGCAAAGGTGAGGAAAAGCCAATGCAGGTGGTATCCCTTTATAAGTACCATCCATCCTTAGTCACTGTTGCTGCTCTTTCCTTTTTAACAAGTAGTAATAAGGGTAAGTGGAGGTGAGTGAGCTCAGTCTCTGCAAAGCCAGGCAAATCATGGTCTTTCCCTGACCCCAGGTGTTCTGGCCAGGCGGTGTGTAACAGCTGTCAGGATGATACTGCAGTGACACCTGTATGACTGACAAGTAGAGAGGTACTTCTGAGGAAAGCCTGCAGGGCTCTCACAGTCTAGTTTCTTCTTGTGGCCTCTCAGTGATTTTCCATTTAAAATATGCCCAGCCTGAGAAACTGTGAAAGTTACTTGTGAAGTCAGTGTAGGATGTGAGGTGAATGTTTTCATTCTCTAAATTCCTATTTACAGTTTCTTCTTCTCTACTATTAACATCTCCAATAATCAATGTACTATAGGCTATACTGTGCCTTCCCTTATGTTGGTGCCATTTTTTTTATAGTGTTACACAGACTGTTTTTGCAATTGGGAATGAACATGTCTTGAAGGACTGTTTTAGAGGACTGGTGCATTTTTATTTTTATTTTTATTTTTTTTAATGATCAGGCACCCTAGACATGGTTTTACTTTTGGGGACATGCCTGCTACAGTGGACCTATAAACTGGGACAGCAGAGAGCTTTAGCAAGTTTCTTGTAGATCAGGTTATCGAAAGGGTGGCACAATTTTTCAGTTGCATGGACTACTGCAGAAATGAAAAGCTGCCGGCAGTTCTGAGAAGAAATTGGCCCCTGAAAGGCAAACAACAAGGGAAATGGCCTGTGTACTATGAGCGGGGGTAAAGCAGGACTCTCAGGGTTGTAGAAAGAATAAACAGCAAATAATGGTGAGCTTAACAAACTCCTGATACTGTTCTCATGTTGAACACAAATTGACAAATGTTAAGGTAATGCTAAGGATTTTTCAAATACAGACACATCATGCTCATTTCCCTACTGCATTTCTAACAGAGCCTTAGAGAGATACTGTCAAGTGAGTGAGTACTGTGAGAGACTGCACTGAGCATGGGATGGTGGCATTAACACTCACTGTCCTGACTTGCTGACTGAAGGTGCTGAGCTTTGTAGCAACAGGGATTTCCATCTCTGACGCACATTTTACAAGAACAGAGTGCTAAAGGAAGACAGTAGTTCTGAAAACTGCCTAGCTCTTTCAAAAGCTGGCCTTGGTAAACAGAGTTGTACTTAGTCCAGTTGCTAATGGTGCTATATTTACTCATGTAATGATTACATTCTCACTGCCCAGAGATTCCCCTATTATGTGATTCCCTTTCAAAATACAGCATTATGTTGTCCTCTGTAGTCACAACAGATGCCCCTTGTGTGTGTGTGTGATGGTTACACAAGCAAACACAGGTTTGGGATCTCCAGCATGACAGGCTTTCCCAAGGACCTTTACAGAATCACTGCTGGGGCCAGAGCATGGCAGTCTTGTCCCACCAGCAGCTGCCAATCCTGTTTCCAGGGCTGGCCATTGTAACACGCTTGCTTTTGCAGTGGCAAGCCAGGCTTAGCAAGACACTGTGTTGATCTAGGGGCAAGAAAGTTCCATCCACTAATGTCAGGGGTTATCCTCGGCCATTTTGTTGCAGTCTCAGACCATTCACATTGCTCCTGCCTTAGATGCCGGAATCTTAAGAACACAACTGTCACAATGATCACTGGAAATATAACATTGTAAGATTTTAAAATTATGACTCTCTTATTGTTGCTGGATTAAAAAAAAGTGTCAGGAGTGAAATTTAAGAAAGCCACTTGTATTTCTGCAGGAAGTAGCCATTAAAATGCAAATTGTCATATGCGTATTTATTTTGGAAAGTAGTTATCAAATGTCTGATCTTTTAGGAGCTTGAACTGCAAATGTATTGACAAAAGTAAGAGGATTCATAACATACTCTGGTATTGGACTGCCAAACATAAATCAGGTTGAACCTGAAAACTTATCACCATGCACCAAGGTTTTTCCCACCCCACACACGTGTACATGTGCCCACAAGCTTGGTCCTGTTGGAGAGTCTAATACAATAACCAGTAGCACTGGGTCTGGGGATTCCCATAGTATGCCCCTGTGGTGTTTGAAAGCTGTGGACTCTTGAGGCACATCACTGAAGGCTGTTTTTTTCTGCAGCAATTACCTCATCCAAAAAAGATGAAGAATTTCAAAGCCTAATTATAGACTCTCTTTTCTTAAGCTTTTTGAATGATGATCTTTCAACTGGCTCCATTGTTTCTGCTCAGTGTTGTTTTCCCTTTTTACCACAATTTCAAGATTAAAACTTAACCTCACAGGCACAAAGACCTTTCTCTTCTGAGTCAGACAAAAGCAGTACAGAGCAGTTCTTTCCAGGGCTTCAGAGATGTGATGTGATCAAGCATTCTACTGGCCCAGGAAGAAGTGAAGAAAATGGACTGTTTGTTGGAAGTGCACAGGGGAGGGATCTTGAAAAATCAAACAGAAGCAGCAGAAAACACCTAACCCAAAATCACCTAACCAAATATCCCTATCTCCCTTGGGACGCTAAATCCTGCATCTAGGAAGACTTATCTGGAGCATCAGATTTCTCATTTTCCTAATCCACCTGGAGGGCAGCTGATTTAAAGCCGGATTTCTCCCACCTGAGCAGAGCAGCACCCTCCTCCTGGAGGCCCTTCAGGATGGGCATAGCAGCATGGGTGTGACAGCCAGATCTGCCTGCTGAGGGTTTGTAAGGCAGCATCCAGCTGGATCTTATCTGGAAGAAACGGGCGTTCAAAGAGTGTAGGCAGAGGCCTCTCTTTGTCACCTCAGTAATGTGAAGGGAACTGGGGTGTTGGCACCAGCTCCCACTGCACAGCCCCCCGTGTTCTGACTGCTGCCCAACAGAAGAAGTCGGTGGAGAGGGACTCTTGTACAGCACAGTGAGCTGTGGAGTAATCTCGCCACTGCTTTCCGTGGCCTGAGGCAGCAGCAGCAAAGCCAGGAACAGCACTGCTGGCCTTCCTCGGCTTTGTTGGGTCGACTGCAGCAGTCCCCTTGGCGTCGGGCAGAGCAGGCCCCAGCCTGGCACGTCCTTCACTTTTCCCAGAGCACCATCCTCTTCTGCTGGGGCTTTGTCTAGAGGTCACCATGGGGCTTGTCATTCAGAGCGGGAAGTGAGAATGGAAAATGAGACAATGTAAAATGGGAACTGAGGGGAAGGGACTATGGCCATGTCAGCTTCTCCTGTATGTTTCTTTCAGACAAAAGTACTGTACAGTAAGGAAGCAGAGGCAGGAAGTGAAGAACACTTTTTGTACAGTCCGTCTTCATTTCACTCCCATATTTCTGTGTATAAATATGCAACATTTATGGAGACAAGGAGATTTATGGCAACAAGGAGGTTTGATGACTCCCTTTGGTTGAACCTGAATGCTATGTTTGGTATTTTTAAAGGAGAAAAGACAAGGAAACAAACAACAGTTAACAAGAACTGGCTGACTTTTTAACCATCTTTTAAAAGCCTTTTATGATATGCTAGAAGGTAGTTGCTTTGCTGTTGCCCTGCAGAAATTTTTGCTGCAGTATCTGGCTAGTTGACAAAAGTTCTGGTGGAGGCTTTTGATCAGAGAGCTCAACTTCATTTTTGGTAGACCTATATTTGCAGTCTTATTGCTGCTGACAGAAGTTCATTTGCAAGAAAGATAATTAAGAACTAGAACTCTCCTAATCAAAGGAGAATATCTTTGTCATAAATCTTACCAGCACTTTGAGATGTGCTTTCTCCCTGATTAATACTTCACTGATTTAAAATGGTTAGGATGATGTTACTTCAGAAAATACATTAATTGTACATTTTTAGGGAAAGTACTTTTTAATCTTAAATTCAAAGGTGTGACTTGAGTGAACAGTTGCTAAAGAAAAATGTCACCTTAAAGCAGACAAGAAATACTTCTCAGTGATATCAAGAAGTTACTGATTTCTGCTAAGCACTGCAACTTGGACATGCAGTAAACGGACATATTGGCAGTTAGGTTATTCAGGCAGGTGCTGGCACATGCTTTTTGGTGTCCACAGTAGCTGTGTGCTGTGCAGTTGTTGTGTATACTTGCATGCAATCATTGTCCTGTTATATTTAACTGAAAATGTAGATCTTTAATCCAAAGCGTGCTGAAGCCTCTGGGAACCTTTCCAGTTATTTAATGAGTTTTGGCATAGCCTGTACAGTAATAAGCTGTTTTCAGTAAGTGAGTGATGTGCAGGATTAGGTTCTTAGATATTGTGGGCTAGACTGAGCTACCGATTCCAGTGGGTAGAATGGTAAAATCCAGCTTATAGAGCAGCACAGTCTCTAGCAGTGATTTGTATTGTGACAATACATATTTCTTTAACATTGCTAGTGATACTTAGGACAGGTTTTGACTAGAAGAATTATTTTGTTCATTCGTAATTATTCGTCCTTCCTAAGCCACATCAAATTTAAATTAATTAGGGAGGAAATTAACATTTTCTCTGTTCTTAAAATGTAAAGATTTGGGGAAAATGTACTTAATTTTGGAGACTTAGTACCAGAAATTATGTAGGATTAGACTTGGCAGCTGCTTTAATGTCTGTGTGTGCAAGTGTGCATATATATATTTTATGTGTATGTGTGTGCCAGGCATGCATACACACGTGTATATTAAAGAAGAGTTAACCTGTGATAAAAATAATATTGAATTTTCAGTGTATACAAACGACTTGTTAAGTATGCATCTGGGATTCAAGGCAAATGGCATTTTTATGTAGTTGCCGGGGTGTGGTGTGGGTTGAGGAAGCTTCAAAGAGTAGTGTAAACATTTGCTAGAGACATTTGTATTGAAATAAAACAAAGGTCTTACCTTTGTATGGGATTTATAAGGTAAACGGCTGGCAGGAGAAACTATAAAAACACACTTTCGGTGTATATGAGGAATTATGGGATTGATTTTAGTCGTTTAAGAGACAAGTAATTTAACTCTTTGTTGGCACAGCCTGGAGAGATGATCCCTTTTAAACCAGGATTTTGTGAAGACCCATCACCTAGGTGTAGATTCTGTGTATTGCCAGTATTCAGCAGAGAAATTGCTTTAAATTCCTCACTTTGTGCTGTAACACACTCTTCCCTCCCTTCTGCCCTGGGCTCTTTCTGGGATGATGTAAGCCAGAAATGTAAATAGCAATAAAAGGCTTATATTAGAAGTTTCGTAACTGTAGACTTTTAAAGTGTATAAGCTGAGAGACCACAGCAGGAATCATGTTGGCTGGATTAAATGATGAAAGGGGAAATGCATTTCTGAGCCTTGTATTCTCTTAAGGCAGGTTACTGTGTTTGTGTCTTGTACATCACTAATTATGCTGCAATGTTTAACAAACAGTCAGTAATTCAGATAATAACAGCTACACTGTGGAGGAGCACCTTCCCTGAAAGAGAGAATGCTTTTTTTAGACATGCTTTATAACAAACAGAAGAGTTGTTGTTATCTTAGGCCACTTTTGAAACTTTCTCAGGCATCAAATGTTTCTCCAAATTGGTTTTTCATTGCCAATGGCATGCCTGAGCTGGAGACTAGATGGGTGGAATTCTGTCATTAATTGCTCTAATCTAAAATATGCTGACATTGAAAAAAAAAAAAATAAAAAAAGGCATCACTATAACAACAACTCAAATATGTTCCCGATAGCAAAACACTACTAAAATACAGTTTGCACAGGAAAAAAAGTTTGTAAATCCATTCAGGTCCAGCCATAGTCACATCTGTTAAAGTACTTCCAACTTAAGTTTAGACAGGGCCCTGGGGAAAAAAAAGCAGTGATTTCTACTCCTGCTACTGTCCTTTCTACTTAACACTGCATTGTCTAATGATGTAACTCTGCTATACAAGAAACCAGAGTAAGGAGGATCTTAAACCTGGGTTAAGATCTTCCAAGAGAAGTAGAGCAGGACTTCATCTTTTTGTGGCTGCCCATGGGGTTGTTTTGTGAGAGTTTTTTTTTTTTTGTGAGGGTTGTTTTACTGAGCGTGGGAGTACCTGCATTACGGGCAGGAGAGGAGGAGGGTGGTAACGGGGATGTGGGCAGGCTGGTGAAGTCGTCGCTGCTCAGAGCAGGCCCTGTTCCTCAGCCACTGCTCCTGGCTAACAGCGGCCTCTGCTCAGAGCAGAGTGGAGAGGACTGTCCAGATGGTTCCCCGGGTCCTGTTTGCTACAGCAGCCTGCTGTGTGGCTCCATTTAATTTGGACACCCCCCCCCTCCCCATGTTTTCCAGATCCAAAGTCAGTGTTGTGCTTTACAGGAAAGCTTATAGAAGATTATGTGGAGACAGAAAATTTTCCCAAAAATAAATTATCTGTGTTAATACTAAACAGTCTGTCAGTATGTGAGGTGCAAATGATTTGACAGAAAGTGTAGTATGCTGCACGTGAACATAGAGTGATTGCTCCTCAGAGAGATCCTGATGTATTGCACTGTCAGAACAAGGATATTGAATCTTAGAGCATCAGTCTGTTATTCACGATGAATAATCTGTTATTGCTGTATGGGGACTCTTGAAATGATAAAGTCTGTCTTCCCCAGCTACTCCTACCACTCTCTGTGTTTCTGGAAGCAGTGGAAGAGATGACACAAAGTGTATGTAGCTGGTTAAGGTGGGACAAGGTCTTTTTTTATTTCTCCACTGAGTGTGGAGCAAATGTGGTAGATGCAGAAACTGCTGGGTCGATGCAAAGCCTGTATGTCCCCTCTCAAATTTCAGTGTACAGTTTAGAAAAATTCCTGTGCAGAAGTACGGGCTAAACTACAGCAAGACCAGATTCTGGTTTATGCCAGACCTCATTCCACTGCTCTGTTCACACACAATTTAAAACATTGCCTGACACTAAAGGAGTCTGAAGGCAAATGAAAATTCAGGCCGATATGTTTCAGAAGCATAAGCACCCTTATCCACACTTACCTTTGGAGCTGGAGAAGACCAAGTTGTAATTTGAAACAGAAATAACACTATCAGCTTCAAAATCAGAGTTTCACCCAGGGCCCTTCCCCACCTCCCTCCTCTCTCCGCAGTTAAAGTTCAACTATTTCATTTGTAAATGCAGCTCTGTGATACAATCAGCAGCATAAATGCGGAGGGGCCATTAACTCGGTCAGGCAAACAAGCTGCTCTGGCTCCAGCATAAAAAAACCTTACTGTAATGTTACCTTCTGCCATTAGGGTAAAGTGTCCCCTCACCAGCCCTACCGGAGCCCTTCTTTCTTCTCAGCTGCCTTTCTCTTAGGGATCTTGCAGTTGGGCCACTCAGCTGTTTTTTCCCCTGCTTGTGTACTGGGGAGAAGTTCCTTCATGCTCTCCCTTCCTGAATCCTCCCAGCCCCCAGGGGCCTGCTGGCCTCTCTTCTGCATGTTGAGGTGGGCATCAGGTCCCTTTGAGAGACCCTGCAGATCTCTATCTGAGTGTGCTCAGAGTGTGCTGAAGCAGGTTTCACATCACCCTGGCTCAGGAAACATGTACTGGTGATTTTCTCTGTCCTTTTCCTTAGTTCACAGTTTAATTTTTTTTTTTGTCTGGTTGGGTCTTTTTTTTTTTTTTTTTGTGTGTGTGTGTGTGTTTTTTTGGTTTTTTTAATGGAGGAAAAGTTAAAAGTAGGATCAGGTTAATATATAATTGGCCTAAATTACTATGTAAGGCACATATTCCTCCATGGGAAGAACAATTGGATTTTTAATCCAGTTTGATCTCTCAAGTTTCATGCACACTATCCTGACTGAAAGATAGCAGTGGTATTTCAGTTCACAGTGGTTGCTTTGCATCAGAGTAGTCCTTGGGAGGCTTGGTGGTGGAACCCCCTTCTCCCTGGTCCTGTACAAATACATGGTAGATGAGATGCACAGTACCAATGGGGATTAGAGGGCAGGAGGTGACTACTAACAGACATATGTAGATGTAGAAAGAAAGCACAAGAGAGGTTTCAGAAGGAAAGGCAGGCAGGGGTTGCCAAGAACCAAGGGCAGTGTCAAGTTGTGTGGATGCTACCTGGCAAAGGTGACTTTTGAGAGGAGGTAGAGTGCAGTTTTATAAATGTTTGAGAAACTCCTTCCCAGTTTGAAAGACAGTGAGATGCATTTTAAAAATTGAACGAAAGACAGTGAAGGACCTTTAAAGTGAATATCAGGAGTATCTGTTGATGGGATGGAGGAAGTGGTATTGCTGATGAGAGCAAGAAGAAAATTTGTAAAATCAAAGAAAGGGTAGGACTTATCTTTGGCTACACTGAATCTAAATTGTGAGCTGTCAGAAGAACATGCCAGACTGAAAGACAGCGGGAAAGGAACAATGCAAGATGGTCTTGTTATGTCTGTATTAACAAATAGTGCAAACATACTGAGCAGGTTTGTGGAGTGAAACAAGTTAGGGCTAAAGATCTGGCATCCACGTGAGACACATTTTAGGAGGTTTTATCTCAGATTATCTTCAGTCAGTTCCCACAGACTGAGCAACCCTTAGCAGCTGGAGTATGTGAGGTGTGCTCCTAGAACACATCTTCTGGTCTGACTCTTCCAAAATGAATTCAGCTTATGCACTCTGTGCTCTCTGTTGTGAACTAAAGCACAGTAGGTTGGGACAGTCAAATGATTCACTTCAAGTGTGAGCTCTTGATCCAAACCAAAGCCTTAAGAATTTGTCCTTCTTCCCAGCATGGGAGCATTCTTGCTGGACTCAGGACAGAAGTGGAGAATTAACTGTGAATTGCCAGAGTGTGGATCATAGCTGATTTTTTTTTTTTTTTTTTCGGAGGGGTGGGGTGGGGTGGTATCTGCTTTTATTTCCCATTTGTTGTCATGTGTTTCTAGAAGTTAATTAATTGTTTCCACCAGTTTGAAAAAGTATTCTCTCTGGCACACAGATTTTCATCACAGTGAACTGCTTGAGCACAGACTTCTCCTCCCAAAAAGGAGTAAAAGGGCTTCCTTTGATGATTCAGATTGATACGTACAGCTACAACAACCGCAGCAATAAACCCATCCACCGAGCCTACTGCCAGATCAAGGTGTTTTGTGACAAGGTGAGTGGAAAGCACAATTACCATGGACAGAGGAAGAATCTTGTGTGGATGGTTGATTATCACTGTGTTTTAGACCTAATTAAATGTTTTTTCTTTTCCTAAAGGTTTGATAGACTTTGAATCAGCTATATCATAAATCTATCAGATTATGATGTAATTATTTAACTGCTTTGCAGCCTTTCTGGCCCAAATTCCTCATCTTATGATCAATAGTTGGACTGCTTAAGGACAACATGTTATAGGTCATGATACAGGAATATCAAAAAAGTCAAAGATCGCCACTTGGAAAGTCAGTGCTGACCATAGGCTTACACAAGTGCCAATCTGATGTTACTCTTTCTGTCTCCAACAGCCAGGATAGGTAATGTGAACACTTCATAGAGAGTTCTCTGACAGAGAAATGTACCTTTCAGAAAAACTTGGTGACCTCTCATTTATGATACAGTGGAAAACACTGACTCGCAGAGATGCAACTGATGTTTTTATCCCCTCACTTGATTACAAACTGTGATTTTGGAAGCTTCAATGAGACTTTTATGTCACTAGGATTTTCTTACTAAAAGTAAACTGCAAAAATACTTTAGCCATTCCCGTTGTGTTAACTATTATTTTTTTCATTTTTCTTTTTTCTTGCTCCTTCTTTTGCAAAATTTGCTTCCTTTGTGAGAATTGGTAAGGTTTTTCATCACCAAAACACAGATCATGCTTTAGTGACCCTAAACGGCATCATGGCCAGCTGTATGTTTTGCTCAGAAATGTTATCTGAGTGAGACGTGTTATCTTGGTGATGATTCTTAGATGTGAGCATGACCATGTTTCAGTTGTGTTCAACACCTGCCAGCTGATGACTTTAACCCTGCTGGGAACATCTTCCAGGGGGGAGCTGATAGCTGGATCGGTCAAGGTTCAGGGATTCAGGAACCTACATCTATTTTAAGTGACTCAGAAATTTACCCAAATTAGTCTTGTCGTCTTACAGGTGGGAATAGAAAGACAAAAGGCCATGCCCCAGGCAAAATGTAGCATTAACTTTTTAATGGAAGGGTAAGAGTTCAACTATTCCAGCTCTCTGTGCTGCTGCTCCTTCCTCTTTTTCAGTTTGTTCCCTCGTTGCTGTCTTGACAACAGGATCTTGAAGGCTAATAAGTCAGTTGTGTTAGTGGAACAAAAACTTTGAAAGTAATGAATGTAAATGTATGCACTGAGGTCTTCCTACAGTCAAAATGTTATGCTTTTAATTGTAACTTTGAATGTCAAATATATAGAGAGTTGAAGCTACAGCTGGATGTTAAAAGCTCAGTAAATATCAAAGTAACAAGTTGTTTTCATCTACCTGTTTCTGAAAAGCAATTAGAAAAATCTAAATTGTTTTTAAAAAGGAAGGAAATTCAGAGCACAGACTCATCAAGGATGACCTGTAGACACAACTGGTGGGGATTTTGAATAATACATGTTCATTGCATCTGTTGGCTTAATTGGCACTTCAGATACCCAGACCAGAAAGCAGGAAATGGATGTTGAGTCTTTTAATCAAAATGTCTGAAAGTAGAAGAGATCACAGGGGTAGTTAAAGCGTTAGCTACATCAAAATTATATTCAGTGGGAACTGGAGGGCTCAAGGGTATTGATAATGGGATATGTGTCTGTATAATATAAATGTATACACGCACACAGAGCTTTTGGATTTGATGCAGGGCTGAAAATGAGTTGAATGAAAAATGAATGGAAATTATCAAGGTCAATTCACCTGACAGTTTGTGCTAATTGGCACTTGGAAAGAGACGGAGACCTGCTTCTCACCGCAGGCTGCTGGTTTGTCACGATGCTTTTGCCAGTAAATAAATAGTTGGGGAATTTCCACTTGCTGGTGGCACTGGGAGACTTGGTTGCGCTTGGAGGAAGGTAGCAGGTGAGGCTGGGTACCCTCCTCTTTCCAAGGCGCCAAAATAAACCCCCGGCCCTGGCTGAGGCGGTGCTAAATGGAGGGTCCTGGCTCAGCTTCTCCTGCAAGTCTGCGACTCGCCCTCTAGTGACAAATGCAGGGCGTGTTGCCTCGTTGGGAAGGGTGTGAGGCTGAGGCAGTAATGCCTACCTCTTCCTCCTGTTGATTAAAGATGTATTATGAGACCATTAAAATAAAAAAAAACAGCAAACATTTAATCATTTTTATACATTTTAAAAGTGTGAATTGCACCATTATGCCCCAATCTGGCAACCGCAAAGAGGGGCTGATGGGAAAAGTGCCTGATATAGATGAACTGCACAGTAAAATCCTCCCACTGAAGTACTGAAATGTATCTTAGTTTGACATGTTGAAGAAAAAAATGTTTCTGTGCCTGACAGTGTTCTTACAAATGTTTTTTTTTTTCTGCAGTAATGGTGCCTCTTTAGGACCAGTAGATATGTTTGTATGTTAACTTAGATAAATCACAGGTAGAGGTGTCTAGTTTTTTAAGAAAAACATTTGCTGATAAATAAATGTCCTCCAGCTCAAACACAGCACAGTTGTTCTGGAAAGAGTACCCCTGAAGAAATAAAACTGCATTTAGCTAAGTAGTACATATTGTATATCTTTTGGTATTTACTCAGTTGCTTAAATTTAGTATTCATTTACATATAAACTAGAGAGCAACATGAACACAGATCCAGTGTGGCTGCAAAGGTTGTAAGCATGTGCTTGCTCTCTATTAATTCTCCAATCTTTTGTCCCTGTTTATTTCCCAGTAGGCAATCTTCAGAGCAACTGTCAAAGTGCACATCTTGTTTTCTCAGTGCTAATTCTCTCTGCCCTTGCAGCCTTATTATCATGTGCAGATCACTGATGCTGCATTATGATAAGAGAATATAATTTTTATTCCTTAAGTAGGTTGTCAGGGAAACTTGCTACCAGGCCTATTTATATTTATACATTTATACTGCAAGATGCTTTAGCCACTGCATATGAAGGATCTGGGGATTCAGATATTTCAATTTTCTGTATGAGATTAACTTTGCTGAAAACAAGCAGCAGCATTTCACTTGGTAAATACCATAGCATTATTCCAAAAGAAAATAAATTAATTCTGTTTTCTTTACTCTGAAAAACTACATATTGTTTGGAATATATGCAGTTTCTGCCTTCTTGTCTTCAGTATGGATCATCATAAAGAAAATGGATTATCATAGGGTATTGAGGAACTCTAATTTCCTGTTAATCTTCAGCTTTAGAGAGAAGGCAGATGAAATCTATGGGCCTGTCCTGCAAGATGTGGAGCATTTTGGCCTTGAACTAGAAACAGATGTACACATGAGCTTCATAATGCTGATGGGAGTGGTCCTTACAATGGTACAGGCTTTGTTAGTCTGGAGCTAGAATGCAAGGCATAAACTTAAATTAATTGAAAAACTGGAAAACAAAAAAGTATTTTGAATCAGTTGAAATTCATAGGCTACATTTGGTTAGGAGCAGAGGTCCTTGTTGCAGTTATACAAAGTCCAGACATCAGTGAAAAAATTAAAAACTCAATTATTTGACCGGTCAGAGCCTCGTTTATAGTCCCCTCTGAGGGGGTTATTTCTTCTTCTGTCCTGAAGAGCTCCAAACACTGGCTCGTGAGATGGTGCACCTGTGAAAACTGTCCAGCAGAAATGCTCTGGTGTGCAAGAATCTTGTTGTGGACCGTTGTCTGGGCAGGGACACCAAGGAGGTGCATCGTGTGGGCGCAGCCGGCCGCATGCTGTGCCGGGGGCACCCCGGTGCCCCGCGCTCACCGGGGCCA
>NW_008609344.1:0-347 GCF_000691845.1 Merops nubicus
TGATTTGGGTTGATTTGGGGTTGATTTGGGTGGATTTGGGCCGGATTTGGGTTGATTTATGTCAGATTTGGGTGGATTTGGGTCCGATTTGGGTGGATTTGGGTCCAATTTGCGTGGATTTGGGTCAGATTCATGTCGATTGGTGTCAGATTTGGGTTGATTTGGGTGGATTTGGGTCAGATTTGGGTTAATTGGTGTCAGATTTGTGTCATATTTGGGTTGATTTGGGTCAGATTTGGGTGGATTTGGGTCAGATTCATGTCGATTGGTGTCAGATTTGGGTTGATTTGTGTCAGATTTGGGTTGATTTGTGTCTGATATGGGTTGATTTGGGTCCGATTTGGGTG
>NW_008609345.1:0-563 GCF_000691845.1 Merops nubicus
GAGCACGTGGCCCTCGTCACACTCGCAGCCCTCGGAGCAGGGGGAGGCGCAGGCCAGAGGGGCCGTCAGGTCCGAGCAGGTGGCGGGGCAGCTGCTGGCACACACCGAGTAGTGGCTGAGCTCCGGGCACCGCACGGCTGTGGGCGTGGGCGCAGAGGGGAGACAAACAACGGGAGGAACGTGTTACGGCGTGGTTCAGGGCCAGCTGCCTCCTTCCCGTTGACTCGCAGCAGAGACATCACAGAGTGACACACTTGGTGCTAAAACTCATCCCTCGACCCTTCATTTCCCTTCTGTGCCTCCCGACCATTCCTCTCATGTGAGCAATCATAGAATGTCTGGGCTGGAAGGGACCTCCAAAGGTCATCTAGTCCAACCCCCCCTCACCAAAAGCAGGGACATCTCCAACTAGATCAAGCTACTCAAAGCTTCATCCAGCCTGATCTTGAATGTCCCCAGAGATGAGGCCTCCACCACCTGTCTGGGCAACATATTCCAGTGGTCTATCACCCTCATATTGAAGAACTTTTTCCTAACACCTAACTTAAATCTATCCTTTTTGA
>NW_008609345.1:669-1234 GCF_000691845.1 Merops nubicus
ACCCATAACCTCCTCTTCTCCAGGCTGAACAACCCCAACTCCCTCAGCCTGTCCTCACAGCAGAGCTGCTTCAGCCCTCTGTTCATTTTTGTGGCTCTCCGTTGAACACGTTCCAACAGGTCCACATCCTGCTTGTGCTGGGGGCTCCAGAGCTGGACACAGGACTGGAGAAGCAATAGCTTCTCCAAAACACCCCCAGAGCCATCGAGCTGCCCACAGCTATCTAATGCAGCAAGCGAGGAGTGGGGCCAAGAATCACACCACTGACCATTCCTCATTCCCACCCACAGGAGAAACACCCTGAATTTCTCCGCAGAGAAATTTGGGCAGACCCCCCAATCCACTCCCTCCCTTCTGAGGGGGAGGGACACAAGCCCTCGGCAGAGGCACGGGAACACTCACCGCATCCCGTCTGGGCGCGCCACTCCCCCACCGAGATGCCCAGGGCCTGGCAGACGGCCGCGTAGGCCTGGATGGCCTGGCAGAGGCCGGTGCCATTATCCCGCGCCCCGCAGAGGTCGTAGACGCAGCTGTGGACGAAGGCGGCGGGGTCGACGGCGGCGCC
>NW_008609345.1:1376-37108 GCF_000691845.1 Merops nubicus
ACCCGCCAGCTCTCCCCCAGGTCTGGCACGGACACGGCCAGCCTCCCGTCCGAGCGGAGGATATCGTCCTCGGGGTCTTTGTTGTAATTCCCGCACAGGCCGCACGTGGAGTTGATGTACGAGCCCGGAACGGAGACCGAGGCGTAGTGCTGCCCGTCGTAGGTCACCAGCAGGCCAAAGTCAGTCTCCAGGGCCGTGGACAACCCGCTTTGATAGACTTTTATTGCGCCCAGTTCCAGAGAGATGGGTAGGGACACCACCAAGTCGTCCACCTGCGGGAACAACGTCAAACAACTGAGCCGGCACGTGAAGCAGCAGAGCCCTCGTGCTGAGACACAGACGGGAGCCATACAGCCCCACTACGGGGTCGTAGGGTTAGGGACATGCACAGAAGGACAGACACGGATAAGCCCAAGGCATTCCCCACCACGCCTGTTCCCCCAGGGACGCCTGGGGCCCACAAGCGCCATCCCACACTCTCCAGGCTGCCAACGTGGTCTCGCCGCCTCCTCAGAGAAGCCAGCTTGGCTAGATCTCCCCTTTCAGTGGGGCTCTTACCTTTGCTTTCCCAAAGCTGCCCTTGGGGAGGACGATCTTGTGTGAGTAGACCTCCACAAAAATATCCCTCAGCCAGGAGACGGAGGAGCCGCCTCGGTTCTCATTCTTGGCCTCCACGTTGAAGTAGGGCAGCTGGGAGCCTGGCCAGCACTGCCTGGTGAGGAGGTAGGAGCAGGAACCCTGGAAGTGAAAGAGGAAGCCGTCGAAGGTGTGGTAATGTGGATCTCCGAACACCACGCAGGTGCTGCTCTCCACCGGCACGCACTGGAAGAACTTGGTCTTCGGCTCGCACGCTTCAAAGGGGCCGCAAGCCACCTCCTGGCAGAAAATCTCATTGTTGAAGTCCAGGCAGCGGCACTTGGTGGTGCAGTTGGTATTGTCCCAGAAGATCTCCCCTTGACGGAGAAACTGCCCTAGAAAGACAGAAAGGGAAAAACCCACACTATGTCACTTCTCTCCACAGAGGCACACGCTCTAACTGCACCCCACCGGTCCTCAGAGGGGTCTGTTGACCCTACGATCGAGACCTGCTACTACAGGGCTTCTCGGCTGCTTTCTTTGGGCACACTCCCAGCAAGAGCCACTCAGCAAAGCCCTGCGATCACAAGCTTTGTTTTCAATGTACAGTACATCCCCCTCAAGTCCACTGGATGGTGTGAGGGCTCTCCATCCAGGACCGGTGCTGGGCAGGCTGGCTAACTTGAAGGCTATTTCTTCTGTTATTCCTTCCATTTTGGACACAGGCCACCCTTGTTCTGCTTCCATATCACAGGACACGAGATGCGTTCATGCGATTTTCTCAAAGGGGAAGGCCCCTGGTAAAGCTCACATCCTTTGGAGGCCATTTCCAGTGCTTGCTCCCTCCTTTGGCTTTGTTGCCATCTCCATAATTCCTCCATTCACGCAACCTGGCCGGCTGAAGAGCAGCTCCGTCGTCAGTGGCCCAGAAGCAATTCGCTCCCATTCAGAGAGCACTCATAGTAGTTATGAAACCAAAGAGCTGTTGATAAGTCACTTCCACACCATCCAGCAGCGGCGATGGGAAGCGATGAGTGATCTCACAGCAACAGACTGAGCAGACTCCTGACACGGCGGTGCTATAAAAGGAGGCAGGTTTGTCTGGCGAGAGACGTGAGAGGCAGAGAGAAGACAGGAGAACAAGGGTGGCAAACACCCGTGAGAGTTTCCCTCTCCTCCATCTGGGCATCTTTCACACTTCTCACACGCGTGGCTTCCTCTGTGTGCACTGCCTGAGTTTACCTCTCCTAACCTTTTTGTTCTCTTCCCTGCCTCCTACAAAAAAAGCCATTTTCTGCAACAAGCGACATCGCCTCTCAGCCAGACCCACTTGCAAAGGCTCCTGCTCCAGCTGTCCTGGTGTGGTGCATTTGGGTCGAGGAGTGCCATCGGTCCCCTCAACTCCAGCCCCTCATGCTGCAACCCCTCTCTTGGAGGGCAACCAGTGAAATGCAGATTCAGTGGTGGGATCTCCCCATGCTGCTCTTGCCACCTGCAAAGCCAAGACTGGTTTTCAGCACCTTTGCAAAGTCCAGCCTGCCTTCCTGGGGTCAAGCAGGTGGAACTGGCTGGAGTATTTGGACTTGAAACCTCTGCTGGGGCTACAAGAGCCTCGGAGTCTCACGGCCCATCTTCGGTACGGTCCAGGACATAGGTCACATGTTTCAGAGCAGTGGCAGCTTTAGTGTCCATCAGCAAGTGATGATGTTCTCATGCTAGAAAGACTCCCAGAGCACAAGTGGACATGCCTGACAGTTCTGTTTGTCAAATGGCAATGCAATAATCTCTCTGCAGCAGAGCCCCTGTGCAGTTGCTCTGTGCATCTATTAATCCCTCTATATTGCCATGGTGTTGGTGACACATGCACAGACACTGTAAATGGGGCAGGGACATGGCATTTGTCCTGCCTCAACAACCTGCTATTCCTCCAGCAGAAACAAGGGAAAAAGGACCACACCATCAGCTTTCCTACTCTGGGGGCAAGAGGAAATTGCCATCCCTGGGTCTTTCCCATTGCCACCATCAGAGTCACAGAAAAGAACCGAGATGACAGCTCGGTGGCATCATATTCCTGGCAAGACACCTGAGTCCCACCCACCCCTGACTTCCAGACAGGGTTCTGCTTCTAGGCTGCAGAAATGGAGGCTTGCAGCAACACCAGGCTGCTAAAATCCCAGGAAGGAAAACAACCTAGCACCAATGACACCTGTCTTTGCTGGTGGCTGAAAGCAACACCGAGAGTAGAGACGACTCCTAAGTATTTAAGGAGCCCTCTTGCTTTTTTTAGAGCTACCAAGTCAGGCCTCATCCAGACTGAGAATTTGCTGCAAATACTCCTTGCAGACGTTCATGAGCATGCTGATGTGCCCTCAGGAGAGGCAACACCATACATGACAAAGGGCAAACAATGGCTGAGGACAGTTTCTTCACACGTGCTGCAGAGGATGCTCTCCTGCCAAACAAGGCATGCCCACACTGACACGAATGACAAAATTCTGTCCTCTTTTCCAGGCCTTTTGCCAAGCGAGGACTTTGTGCTGCGTGCAGCAACCTGGAGATGTACACAGGACCTGAACCCCGCTCCCGTGTTTCTGTCCCTGCAGCTCGAGGGGATGCCTTGGCAAAAATGCAAATCCACAGCAGCTCAGAACAGTTGGACACCTCTCCACCAGCGTCCCCAAGAGCATTGTCTTTTGTCACACTGCACCCAAAAGCTTGAGGGAAAAAAAGTAACGTTCCTTCCCCCTTACCTCTCAGGCTGCAGCCATGGGCTGGATCTATTTCTCTGCCATCTATTTTGAAAGCCCAGCGCCCAGGGATGTTGACATTGGTCGTTTCTTCAATACTGACTATGTCTGGGGTTCTGGAGCCTGGCATGCTAAAGAAGTTGGTGATATTTCCACCATTGAAGCCAGCCTAAAACAGAGAGAGAGCCAATTTCATCACACATCTTTGCTAGCAGGAAGTGATGAGGTATTCCTGCACTTTTCTGTTCCCCACAATAACTCCTGAGCTTAAATTCTTTAGTTTTAAAGTCTCTTCTCAGTGATTTCAGTTCAGGTAGTTTGGATATGAGTGAAACAGAGATGGGAACCTGGAATTGAGAGCCTCACCTGAGCCATCACCCCTCCAAGGCCGGTCAGGGGGTCCCCTCCACTGGCTGTCCCCGTCGTCCAGCTGATTTCATGGTAGTTAAATATGGCAAAAGACGACACCCCGTCAGTGATCAGGACGGCTTGGAACGTGTTTACCTGTTGAAAACCACGAGCACATTCACAAGGTGAGACTTCCCTTCTCACACTGCTTGCCTGCCCTTCTACCACATCCATCTCTGGCCTGGGCAAGCTGCAGGAGCCTCGTGGGGAAGAGTGGCAGCAGCCCAACGGGGCTGAAATACACCCGCACTCGCTGCTGCAGCTCTGCCAGCTCCCAGCCCTGAGCCACCTCCACCCTGGAGGATGACAAGATTGTCTCCCATCCAGCTGTACACCAATAGGTGGCAGCAAGAGAATAAGCTCGTGGGGAAGAAACGCTGGGCAGGACTGGGGTTGTTTCGACTGGTTATCTTTCATTACCCTGTCTTAGCTTTATTCCTGGCCGTGTTATCTCATCCGCTTCCCTCCTGCACCCGTGTCCCACAACGCTGTTAACGGCGGATTACATCCAAGCCAGCCATGTGTATTATGCACTTTGCTAGGCTGCCAAATCCCCTCGCTACCTGCTCAACCCGCTGCTGGCCTTCTCCCTTTCAGCTGAAATGACTCTGCATTTCCAGCCCCGAAAACTCCAGACACGTTCACGCCGGTGCCGGCCCGGGCAAGCTCTGCCACGGCTGTGCAGAAAGAAGAGGCCTCTCCCCTTGAGAGGGGCAAATGAAGAGAGCTGAACAGCTCCACATTAACAACAGGTCCCGTGTGCTAAGGGACCCAGGGAAGGTGCCAGAACCGAGGGGCTGGGGGTCACTTTGCACCACACTCCCTTACAGCAAACCTGCTAGTTCAATTACTGGGGCTGGGGTGAGTATCAACACCTGAGGATTGAGGAGGGGACCCCAGGGCCACACTCACTATTCCCATGCCACAAAGGGTGTCACTCCCAAGGTGCATTAGGCTCCTGACATGAGAAAACTTGAAAACAGAGGCAAAGCAGCACGTACAAGCTGTCAGGGAGATGGAGAAGTGCGGGCAGAGCTGCCTCACGGCAGCTGCAAACAGCACAGTTCACACCAGGGCAAGTGGGAGAAGCGAGCTGATGGGGAGCCACCACTTGGACTCTTGTGTCCTTCCCCTGGGATTCTGCCTCCCATGGTGGGTTCCTCTTCGGTCCACCTTGGCACACCTGCACACCCTGTGTTTTCCCACCACCGTGAGATTAGAAGGCACTAACACATAGAGACAACACGACTCTGACAGCACAACAAAAGCTCTTCAGTGGAGCAACAAACCCTGCTCCAGTCAGGTGCCTTTCGGAGGGTGGTGGGAGCCTTAGGATGGCTGGCACTCCTCGTTAGAAACAGGTACACAAACAGAAACACTCCCCTGTTCATTGCTCACAGCACTCCAGCCATCTAACAAGGCTCTCAAAAGCTGAGCCCGTTCCCTCGGGTGTCCCCCAGAGGCAGCGACTGCAGCGTCCCCGAGGTCACGTTTGCAAAATTGTTTTCTGTGGCTTCTCTGCAATGCAATGAATTTCCTGCTTAAGTTGTACCCTGCTATTCCATGTGCCAACCCAGAGCCCTGGCTGCTGCTGAACGGGAAAGCTGCTCTAAAACAAAATAAATTGCATTGTGTTGCAAATGTAATTCTTCAGGCAATACATGAATCTCTATATTGCTTGCTGTCTGCAAATATATATATATATATATATGTTGGGCTTTTTTTCTGAAAGTGCTGTCAGGACTGGCAAAAAATATGCATTAAACCTCGAGCCTCTCTAACAAATGGAGAAGGGCAGAACTGTTTATCAGAGCCAAGTCCTCGAGACAGAAGCAGCCAGCTTTTGGCACTCACAGTGCAGAGGCTATATCCTAAACAACCCTTTCCCCAAACGACAGCAGGGATCCCTCGCTCGCTATCTGCGCCCCAAACTTCCGCACAGGCCCTACCGGCAACACCCCACTGGTCTGGCACAGACCTCCTGGCATCAGCTGTGGTCACAGCTCACAGAGTAACCAGATATTTAAAAGCTGTTCACACCCTGAAAAATATCACACTGCTGTCCCCAAACTCTGAGATACGACTCGCACGTTTATGGCAGTGTGACAGAGCTACCACAGCTCCTAACGTGACTCTCTGGTCAGGCTGGATCAGCCTCCCCACGCAGACAGGTGAGTTGTCATCCCAAAAATGCTGTCACTAGTCCCTTTGGTTTTCTCCTTCCTAGCTCAGTGTCCACACACAATTTCAGAGCAGCCAAAACTTGGGCTCCTTTAAAAAGGCCTTTCTTCCGAGGTCCCTGCAGCCCCCTGCAGGAACAGCTCTGTTTTATCACTCTGCAAGCACGGGCAAAGTGAAGGTCTTGTGTCACAGCAGAAAAAAAGACATGTGCAATTGTACCTAACAAAACATAACTGGACTATAACCAAGCTGAGAACTCCTAACTGGTGTCAGAGCCTTGTTTAGACACAGTGCCTACAAACACTGAAGAGGAGATCTGAGAGCAGGGAGGGAGACTTGTACAGGCTCCCACGAGAACACAAGGACCACTCCAGCCCAAACTGGAACTCCTCCAGCCCAAAGGAGCGGCTACACAGAGCAACTCCATTCTATGCACAAAGGCCAGGACAGTTGTACAGATCTACAGACACACTCAACCATCACAAACACCCATCCAGCAGCACAGCTTGATCTCTTACCGGAGTTGTGCTGCTTCCACCATAGAAAGTGACCTCCTCCCAGGTGACAATGAAGATCCAGATGGCAGAGAAAGAGGACATGTCCTTGAAGTGCTTGCGGATGTCTTTGGAAGCTCTCCTCAGCAGCTCGGGGTCCGTGCTCTCCCTGTAGTAGATTTCTCCCCGGATGCCATTGTGCACGTCAGCCCAGAAGGGCGCGACGAAGGCCCGGCCGTCCGTCAGGGGGAAAGCTTCTGGGGTGAACTGGCTGACCAGAGAGTTGAAGGAGATCACGCCGTTGTTGTTGACCTGCACAAAGAGACTCCCTTTCGTTGGAACGAGCCTCCACGGGGAGCACAAAGCTGCTGCTTTGTCAGAAAATGCATGGGGAAAGGCAGGAGGTGTTTTATAATCATGACAGCCAGTGAGCCAGGGAGTCAACTTCTTCCTACTAGTGGTAGCCAAAGGCAGGAAGCCCCAAGTGGCACAAACTCCTGAAAAGGCTGCAAAACAGGGCTCCTGCAGGCTAATGCAGCAGAAGCACCCAGAATGGCTCAGCTTGGGGTCTTACTGAGCCTTGCGAGGGCAGCTCTGCAGCACTGAGACCTGGCTGTATGACATGGGGGGCTGCATGGCACAAGGGCTCCTGGGAAAAAGAGCTAAGCATGGAGCCTGCTGCCTTCAAGAGCAGCGTGACACATGGTGCCACAAGCAGCTTCCCCAGAGGATGCTCTCCAAAAACAACAAGTGGCCTTGCAGCGCTGCATGCTGACCTCTCCCACCTCACCCAAGGGTCTGAAACCCCCTTGAGCTGGTCAGGCAGGGGAACAAATGAGTCTTTGCCTCAGTTTGAACCCACAGGGCTGGCAGGTTTGTGTCCCACTTTGGACTGGGCATACCCACAGAGACCAGCTTGTCCAAAGCATTGTCCTTTTCTTTCCCTGCTATGGGTCTCTACATGTTCTTGTTTCTTGTCATGCAACAGGAATAATGTTCCCTGTGTCAAGGCCTTAGCTTGGCTGTACCATTTAAACACCTACAAAAAAAATTTATTGCCTTTTATATTCCTTCCCCATGAACATTAGCCCATTAAATATACCTTTGACTTCCTTAATCATAAAACCTATCAGTTCATGAAATCTAAGAACTTGTCAGGTAGGTGCTAATAAATCTTCCAGTTCCTGATGAAGGGGAAAGCACGTTTAAAATGCAGCTGCTAATGGCAAGGAAAAGAATAAAGGGAAGATCTGCTTCCCCACTTACGTAAATGCTTCTGTATGGGGTGCCAAAAAAGATGAATGGGACAGAGATCTTGATCTCGGGAGAGCTTCCATCATCAACTTTGGGTGTTTTTGTGTCGTTCTGCCAGAACGGATACAGACTTGCCATGGTGCGAGCTGGAAGGAGAGGGAGAAGAGAGTCCTTATGGCAATGTCAGGACTGGTTCTGACTCCAGAGGCCACGGTGGGGGCCCCAGGGTTGTCCATCCTCGAGTGCACTGTGCCTGGCACTCGAGGCAGCAGCCTAACAGTGACCAGCCCAACTGGCACTTGGCCACCATGCATATTCTGCATTGCAGCTGCTGAGGAAAACACCCAAATCCAGCATCTCCAGTGCCCAAAGAGTTGTCTCTCCTCTCTCTACATTGTTCTGTTAAACTGCCCTTATCTCAACCCCCCCAGGTGCTTTGTTTTCTCTTCCTCCAGATTCTCCCAACACATGGCAGGGGAGGTTAAACCACCACACTGGCAAAATCAGGTTTCCTGCTAAAAGGCACTGCCAGCAAGAGTCATTGTCTCTCCTGAAAATACTTCAGAGGATGGTTTTGATGAGAATCAATACAAGCCTGACACTTTCTACTAGGCTAAAATCCATCGGCTTGAGTCACAAGTGGGCACTTCTGGCCCCAGGGCACGAGTCCCATTCCAGCCCCTGACAGATCTCTGCTGTCATCTCATGTCCTTTCTTCCAGTTATCTAGTGGTGGGGCTCCTCACAGAGCAAATGGGTATTTTGCTGGGTTTTCTTCCCCCCTCCTCCCCTCTTTGCAGTAGCAAAGCAGTGCCCCATCCTTATGACATTCAGTCTTGGCTGACATGAGCTACATGGCTCTGAACAATTCCAGTTCTGCTCATCTGCACTCAGGACATACTTCTATTTGTCCACAAGACTAGTGAGTTTCAACACCACAGAAAAATCACAGCTCCGAGGGGGTCCCTGGCTGCCAGCTGGTCTCACCTCCCACCCAAAGCAGTGCTGACCCCATGGTCAGAGCTGGTTGCTCAGCACCTCATCTAGCCCAGATGTGAGCAAAACAAAATGCACCCTGAGAAAGGGGGTGTTAGCAAAAGGAGAGGCTTCCTGCTGTGAGCCTGCCACAGGCACCTCCCAGTCTGCTGTCAGATGTCCCCTTCAGGCACCCCAGGGGAACCTCATGACCAGCACACCGTGTTGTTTTCTACAGCTTATCCAGTTTGCCCTTCACTGGACATAGCTTGGTCGGCCTGCTCAGCAGCCCTAACACCAGACATTTTTCAAACTCCTTTTTTGTAGCAGTCCTGCTTCATAGCAGCTGGCCAGCCCATTGCAACCCATGGAAATGACACACACAGAGGCACAGAAGCCCTGCATGCACACACATGTAAAATGCTCAACAAGCTCAACATCTTCTGTGGCCTGTATATGGTGCTGGCTTTGCCAGCTTCATATTCAGTGCAGCACACCCACCAAGCTGCACCCACCTCCCTGCTTCACACTCACCCTTAAAATGGACAGTCCCTCCCCCTGGGAAGCACTAAGTTTACCCCAGTTGCCCCAAGGTGAGCAGCTGATGAGCATTGGCCTCCCAGCCCCCGAGCAGGAGACACTCACCTCTCTGCTGCACACCTATCACCAGCAGGGCCATCCAGGTTCCCAGAAACGATCGCTTGTTCATCCTGCAGGGAGGAAGGAAAGGTGGACATGCATCACAGGGGTAGGAAAGCACATCCTCGAGCAACCCCCGGGTGATGCTGAGCACCAAAGCCACTCGAATGCTGCCAACGTGCAGACATTTCAGTGCCAGAGCTCTCCCACCCACCAGGCAGACCCCAAACGCCTGCTCATTAAGCGGTGTAATGAGACCTCCATGGTGGAAACAGCAAATCACCCTGCAGGTATTGTCCCAGTGAGCCCACAGCCACACAGAGGAGCTGCTGCTCATTTCACACAGCGTTTGGAAGCTGTCAATAGCCCCAGCTCTCCGTGGGCCATCTATCCTCCAGACAGTTCCAGAGCGATTCCTCCCTGATCCGCTTAGTGCCAGGCTGGATGCTGCTGCCTTCCAGGGGAACACGGGCTGGTGCAGAGCTCCAGTGTGCTCTCAGAGTTAAGGGGCTTCAGACAACGGCCTGGGCTAATCCTTCCTGCTGGCTGCTAACACAACGATCACTTACTGGTTTTGATGAGCGTGGAGGAAGCACAAACATTTACACAGCTGGCAGCTCCTCGCTGTACAGGAATCAATGAGAGAGAAGGAGGCACAAGGATGGGAAAATGAAAGCGAAATCCTGTGCCAGCTTTAATTCCTTCTGTGCCTAATGCAATTTGTTACTCGTTATGGATCCAATAGAAAATATTGGTAAAACACCTGCTCGGATTTCTTCGCCCATCGTTTCCTTTCATTACACCCAGGCACAGTTCATGTAGAGCTCCCAAGAGCGTGCCCGTGGGAAAAGTCAGCTTCAGACACAAAACATACCCAATATACCCACACACTACAATGCTGTTCAGTTCCAACACCAGCCTCTACCTGCTCAGCTTCATCCACCCCATGAATTTCAGTCGTATGGACACACTGGCTACAAATCCCAGCACCTCTTTATGTTCTCCCTATAAACCTGGTCCTACAGTGTATGGGGATCAACAGCTCCAGCTCCTAAGTGTACCCCCAGGCACACATCACACACAGCGTGGACTGTAGCGAGGAACATGCTATCCCACGAGCTACCCCAGCTGTGTGTCTATCCCACATCTCTCCCACTTGAATCCTATTACCAGGAGCTTCAGGAAGCATGAAACACAGCGGAAAGAAAGTTCCTCCCTGCTCCTCAGCGTGCCACTCGCATCAACCCTGGCCACAGGGCTTCCAGCAACCGCCTTCTGCTTTCCACAACAACTCCTTCCACCGAGGGCAAGTTTTACCACACTCCCCATCTCAGGAAGATGAAAGGAGAATGACAGAGTTTTATATAAACTGTAAATCTGAGTCACTGCAGATTCACTAGCAGAAACCAGGCAGACAATGACTACTGGAGACTGTGGCAGTCCAAGAACACGAGCGAGCCCGGCTGCGCTTGGGAAGCGTGGCAGACAATAAAGAATATGTCACAATCCAAAATATAATATTTTTCAGTAAGGAAAAGAAATATCACCAACCTGTTTTGTAGACTAGAGAGGCAGTCAGGTCTGAAATTTTAGACCACTGGTGGGAGAGCAGGGAGAAATCCTATGTCAATGGAGAATGCATGCCGGTCCTCCTTTGCCAATTATTGCTGATGACTGAAACGATGTCTCAGTCCCCTCGCTCTTGCAATTGAAAAGTCCCTTCAATGCTGTTCCAGGGCTGGAGGAGTGTTGAGTTGCAATCGCAACTGTTGCCTCTGTTGATAACCAGCAAGCTAATCTGGAGATCAGATTCTGGCCTGGAGAAGGAGAGAAGCCTCTTTCTTCCCCAAAAGCTCACCCCCTTCAGGTGGATTCAGATGGAAATGTCAGCGAGCCGCAGCTGGGCTTGTGGCTGGGCAGCTCAGCATTGCTTTTTGCTGAAGGAAAGGAAAAAAAAAGAAACCTCCAAAGAATTGAGCCCCTTCCTCCTTTGTCTAAGTGAAAAAAAAAGCCCATCTATATAATGTTACAGGATTAGCATTAGACAGTGCGAGGCTTAAAGCTCTCTTCAAACGCAGTGCCCCGAAGTTTCAATGGAGTCACTTTTCCATCCAAGTCTTGCTTTGCTTTCTGTAACACAACTTCCTTCTGCTTTTACAGGTGAAGGAGGAAAGGCTTACCTGTTGCAGCGTGCTTTATCCGACCCACCAGTGGAGATTCCAGCGCCGATCCTGCTCCCATCCACTCTGGAAGGACTGACTGCTGTTTTTAGCCAAGCCAGTGAGGAGTTTCAGTGCTGTGAGCATTATTACCCTTCTTGCTCATACAACCTGCAGTTTTCACAGGGATCTTCCCTGCCTGTGCTTGGGCTGCCAGATAGAAAACTTTTCTGAGGGCCAAAATCATGGGCTGTGGGTGTAGCCGAGGTGAGGATTTGTCCGTACACGCTTGAAGGATGGGGAGACACTGGGCTGGTGCCCTGGTCCTCCATGCCCCAGAGCCACCTGAGCTCAGCAGCCACAAAGGACACTTGTGGCTCCCTGGTGCTCTGTGGCAGCTGCTGCTTGGTGATGCCAAGTGGCTTGGGGATGCCCAGCTTGGTGGTGCTGCTGGGCTGGCTCCCACACGCCCGTGCTGATGGTGTGTGGGACACCCACTAGCCCCACAGAGCAGTACCTGCCAAAGGTTTGAGGGTGTAAGCCTCAAACTGCCTTATGCAGACCAAAGCTCTTCATCTGAGCCCAACCGGTAGCCCGAAAGAAGATCTCTGGTTTAATTTAATCCCCATCAATGTCAGATGAGAGAAGGAGAGGAGAAGAGTGGCCAGAGGGTGAAGGAAGCAGTGGGCAGAGCCCAGTTAGGAGAGCTGACCTCACAGCTTGCGCTGAGGCTCAGTTAAGACAGGCAGTGCTCCAACCCCTCTCGTGGGAAATGGCCATTTTCTCATGGACAAAACTGCCCAGACCAGGCAGAGGAAGGATTTCCCTTCTGACTTTTTGGGTGGGGACCTTCTATTACCTGTTCTCCCTGCTAGGAGGTGGGTATTCCTCCTGGGCTCCCCATACGCCTGCTCCCCGTGCTTCACCAGGAATGGAGAGGGGACAGGAACCCCAGCAGCCAAACAAGAAGCAGCTAAAAGCACAGACATTTTTTTCTTCCCAGGACCCTGCGTGCTCATAGACATGTGTTTAGTCACTTGGCTCCTGATGTGCTGTATCTTACCCCAGCAGCTCCTTTCAGTGCATCAGGGCACCAGGCAGTACATTCCCTCTGCAGCAAATCCCCGAGTTTGCTTTCTCTTTATCCTCCAAGCATGGCCTTGCTAGCAGGAAGCTTGCTTTTTCTTTTTTAACATTTATTTTTTCCCTTTTCTAAACCAGCAACTACAATAGGAGGGCAGGGGGCTTATAAAGCACTGACTCATGTTCCAGGGGCAGACTTCCAGCCTGTCTCTCTGTGTACCCTGGCTCTTCTTTGCTCTCCCATACAAATTTTACACGTTACCAGCCACAGGAAAATCAATGGACTCTTCTCATTTTGCTTTGTAACACAGAGAAAACTGTTGAAAATAGGTTTCCCTCTGCTCCTTTGTCAGTTTAATATTCTGGTCCTGTTTGTCCTGGGCGAGTCTGCGCTGATGAAGTTTGATTAGGTTTCACTGTCTCTTTGGGGAAAACTTTGTCTTCTAGGCTATTTTCTGTTGGACAAGGATGCTTCCATCATGCAGTGCTGAGCACATAGGAGCTGAACAACCAACTCCTTTTCTTTTCTCTTTTCTTCTAGCAGAAAACTTCCCGTGCTTGACCTCAGGAAAAAACACAGTAAAAGATAAAGCAAGAGGTCTCCTGCTTGACCTCAGCAGAGCAACCACAGGAGCAGCTTGTTGCAATCCCATTTGAAGGGAGCTGGCCCAGCCTGTGGAAGACACCCAGGTGGGGGTTTGCCCAGGAGCTGCATCCCATCCGGAGGGGCATCTCCTTCCTCCTGCCTCTCTGCAGGGTCATTCAGTGCAGGCCAGCATGGGCTAAGCCCATGACTTCTGCTTCAGTGGGCCACACTGCCCTCCCCATCAGCAACAAGAAGTATTTCCACTAGAGTGAAATCCATTTGAACCCCAAGGCCAGTCCTGCTGAGGGCATGGAGCAGGTAACAGAGTGAGCTCGAGCCTCGTTCCCCACCTGGAAGTGGAGACGAGTCACCACCACAGAGAAATACAGCCCAGAAGACAACTAGGTCTTCCAGCATTGTGACTTCTCCTTCCCACAAGTGGCACCTCACACAAGTGGGGTGGCCGTGCCCGAGCTCACCAGGCAGAGAGCTGGCAGGAACAGCCAGCAGAACAAAAAAAACCCCCAGCAGCTTTCCCTCTCCCAGTGGGCGAGATGGAGGGTCATGTTTGGCTTCAGGGATTACAAAAGCACAAAACTCTGGACGCTTTGGTTTTTTTGTGTAAAAACTTACATAAGTTTATTGAACTGATCCAAACCAATTACCTACTTGGCCTGAATTCCACTGCTAAGTCTGCGAGCAAACCAAAAGGCAAGTTGTGGGAGCGGGTGGTATGTTCCCCACGAGAAAAACCAGAATAAAAAACGAGATGGACTTCCAGTTCTCCCTTTTTCTTTAAAATTACATATGGATGCATGATTAATAGGGAGCAAGAATAGACCCCTCATGTTTAAATTATATTTGAAGTTTCCAGTAACTGCAGGAAAGCAATCACAGAGGCAAAGGCCTGAGATGGCTGCAGCCCCTCTAACGTCGCCCTGGGGAAGGTGGCTCTCTACTGCCTTTGGAAGTGCCACGTTGAAATGAGGGAGGCACAGCTGCCAGGAACACACATTTTAGCCTCTGGGCCGCTTTCAGCACCTCGTTTGCATTTCCAAACCCTCACAGAACCCACAGAATCTCATTTCCAAGGAAAACCAGCCATGGGGCAGAGCTGCCACCTCGCCTTCCTCACATTACAGACCCCAGAGGGTGAGGGCACACCGAGAGCCTCTCCCCAGAAGCAACGAGCACCATTAGGCACAGTTCCCCTGAGCTGCTCCACGCTCTGACCTGCAACCAGCAGGCACCCAGCTCCCCAGGGAAGGGGTCACAGATCCCACCCCGGGTGCAGAGGCCGGTCGCTACGCCGCGCGTATTCCCAGCATCGCCCGGCGAGCGACCCCCCTGGAACATCTGCTCAGAACATGGATATTCAGGAGGAACACATCCAAAACCACAACAGCACAGCACATACGCTCAGCACGGAGAGCTGTGCGACGCTTTGGTATATAGCTGTCACCCAATTCCTCCTGAACCAGGTGCTTTGCCTGCCACGCAGGCTGCCCGTGGCAGACTGTTCCGCATCAGGCAGCACGAACAACACAACAGCCCCTGCCAAAAGCAGCCCTCGGATAGAAGGACACAAAAGCCAGAGAAACCTGCAACTCTATTTTGTTTCCTCCAAGGAACGCCACAGAGCCAGGGAGCTTTTGCTCAGGGCAGTCTCTGCTGACAGCACTCTGCCACAGCCCCTCGTGCCATCGCACCGATTTACATCAGCCTGCTCGTCCTCCTCAGGACCCTCCTGGAATCTCCACACCCACAGTTGGCCCCAAACCCCCTCTGTCCCCAAGACAAGGTCCCCTGTTAAGCAGCAACATGGCACACGTACAAGGCCCTTTCCCAAGAAGCATTACAGAAGGAAAGCAAGCCACCCTGGGGTATTTTTGTGCATGGGTTGCACACTATTTGGCCCTCCTTTTCAAAGCCAGTTATCTGGATGTGTAAACTATCCCCAGGCTTTGGTCACAACTCTCTCTCCTTGGAAGCCAATGAAGAACTTTGGTTTCCACCCCACAAGTGCTCAGCTAGCTGTGCAGAAGGTGAACAGCTCGAGAACATCATCCAGAAACAACCTTCCCCAAACAAAGCGCCAAGGTGGTGGCACTTGTGTTGTTTCTACTGCTGACCTGAGCAGACCAGGGTCTGGCTGTTGGCACTGCACCCCCAGCAGCTGCCTGGGATGCAGCAGGCCTTCTCTTTTTCCATCTTCCAGTTGCCACCCAGTCTGCCACCAATAAAAGCATGATTTACTGACAGCTCGAGCTGGCAGGGCGACAGCACTGCTCCCTCCACACACAGAGCAGCTTCTCCTGGGCCAACATGAAAAGCACATACTTGGGTCTTCTTTAACATCCCATTCAATTCTTTAATGGTCTTTGTTTAGTTCCTTCTCTGAAACTGAGACATTTGCTTGTGCTGGAGTCAGTCAGTGGTTACAGCATCTAATAGCAGTGCCAGTGCTGTAAATACAGCCACACAGGCAATCACTGCTCTGTGGAATGAGGCCAGAGACACTTTTGCATCCCCTTCCCTCTGACACTGCAGCGACTGAGGGATAACCCACCTAAACTGGACGTCCAAGGGAGAAATAGGCTTCTAATATTAAACAACCCTATCTTCATAAAACTTTGCTTTATAACAAAATATCTTATTAAACACACCTTCCCTATGCGTGTGTACGTATTCTATCATACACAAGTGTTGGCTTAAGAGTTCTGCTATAAGGCAGCGAAGGCCTTTCTCTGCCCAAATGGAAAATACATCTTCAGTAAAGCTCTAGCTTATAAAAGCATCATTTTATGTCACACTGCCACCATCTCCCTGCTCGTTTGCCTCACAGGTACCATGGCTCTGCAGCCTCTATGCTACCGAAGGCAAGTCTGGCTCCCTGCTCTATGGCTCATCTCAGCAGGGCCACGACGTTGACATTTTTGGCAGGGGGATGAGGCACAGATATCTATCTTGTCTAAAATCTTTCCCTTTTAATTTTACTGATTCCTCTGGATGCAGAACTACTCCCCTCCAAACAGTCCCTACATCCTGAACCTGAAGACTATGAGATATAATACTTCATCCCCTACCCCACCCCCATGAGCTAGGTAAAATAGAAATACACAACTCCAAGAATATAAAAGGAGCTTGGTGATGTGAACAAAAGCATCACGGGAAAGAAAGTGCATGTGGGGATGAGGGAGAAGTTCAAAATTAAGGTCAGAAGTGCACGTGTAACTAGAGCCCTCACTGCACAGCTTCGAAAACTTTTAGGCAGCTGCTTCTAACTAATCTGAAAAGTCTTCACCTTGTCAGGGGGGCAGAGAAACAAGGGAGGACACAGGAAAACAAAATAAGAGATCAAGGAAGGAGGATTTCATTGCACAAGAAAGGGAAATCTGCTCTGCAGAAGAAAAAGGGCTAATTCAAGCAGCAGCACACCATGCCTACAAGGTGCGTGTGGAGGGAAACCAATACATAGAGAGAAAACCTGCTTTACAAATAAACGTGAGTCTAGTTGCTAGCATCTGATCTGAGCCAACACATTCTCCTGGTTTGGACCCTAAGCAGGGACCCCACAGCCCGGGGCCCCCAGGCAAAGTGCAACAGCAACGAACAGAAACTTCAGCTTCTCTCTTGCTCTCTGCCAGGAAAGCAATTTCAGCCGTTCCACCTCCAGCACAAACCCATCCGGGGTTAAGTGCATGCTGAAGGATCAACTCAGCACCCTGGGGATGAATCAGGGCCAAGAGGGGAATCTGCTCTTCAGCCCCTTCTGACCTCTTATTCTAAAAGCCCTTCCAACACAACTCCCACCCACTGCTGTCCACATAAGGGTCCCTTGGCCTCCAGGCTGCCGGTGCAGACACTGGGTGAGAGAGTTCCAGAAACCAGAACAGGACTGTGGATCTACAGCACGTGTTTTGAAAAGAAATGGTCTCTTTCTAGCAAGGTCTCTCTCTCTCCCCCCCATTTTGTGCACTCATACAAACCAAACCAGTGGAGTGAAGTGGATGCACGAAGTACCTGAGCTCTGAATCAAGCAGAACACTATTTGAGATCTTTTCAGTGAACTCAAGCGTGACAAAAGGTCGAGACAGCACCCAACTGCAAAAACAAAAAATAACAGTTCAGCAAGCTCAAACCACAGCTGGATAGCAAGGCCAAAGGGTGCTCTGGTGGAGCCAAATCCCCAAAACTCACAAAAGGATTTTAAAAGGGTCAAATTCTGCACCGAGATCTCTTCTGCCTGACAGACCCTAACGTTCTTCAGCGTGAACAAGCCACCGTTCATGCCAAGTCACGAGTATACCGGAGCATCAAAGAAAACCTCAGGGTATTGCACACACTGAAACACAGGCACCAAAGTCAACTGTCACCTCCAGGTCACCTGCAGTGGAGGGTGGTCACGCTTCTCAGATCAGGGCACCTCCTTCCAGGCTTCCAAATCACCCGCTACAGAAACGCAACCAAACCACAACCGACCCACCGAAAGAAAAACCTTGCCAAAAAACTCCTTAATGCATGTGTGTGGGTGTGTGGGGGGCCTCCCAGAGTCAAGAAGAGGCTACTTCATCCTGGGCTCCACGTAAATTTTATCTCCATCCCGAATGCCGTACGAGTGCAGCGCTCGCGAGCTGTATTTCATCTCCTCGGGGCCAAAAGGAGCTTCCTGCTCCAGGTAGAAGAGCAGCATGTTGCTGGTGGACAGCTGCACCACAGTTTTTAAGTGCTTCTTCAATTCTGCCACAGTCTGATCCAAACGGATCGACATCTCTTCCACTTTATCCTGGAAGTGAACTTCCACCTTCACGCTGCTCTGCGGCCGCAGGTCCACGACTGCCAAGGGCTCCAGCTTCCCGTACTTGGTGACCAGCTCGTGATACCTGAAAAATTAGACAAGTCCAGAGTTACAGCAGAGTGGCTTGTGCAGTCCATGCAGGTCTCACAAGGTGGTTTCTGCCCCACTTTGACTGCCACTTCATCCAAGGATGCTCCCAGGCTGCAAAGTATCGACGAACATCTGCCCGGAGAACACAGTGGCCAGATGAGAAGAGGGCAAGCACAGATTCCAAGCACAACTCATCTACAGCCCAGAACTCTTCCACAAAAGCTAAAGCCAAAACCCAGACAATGATGAGCTGTGCTCATCCTCCACATCAGCGACTAGCTGGCATATGGCTCTCCCAAAATCTCACAGCTTACCTGGGGCTTTGCTTAATGTGGGAAGGATGGATGAAGCTCTTGTGAGTGAAGAACCTTGCTGAGCTGGCATTCAAACCCCTAAGTGTGTGCCTCTGCTCATACAAGTCTCCAACCCAGCAGTGACCCAAGAAAAACCCTGCATATCTTTTCCACTTGCCACCAAATCTCTTACACTTTGGGGAGCTGAATCTTCCTCACATGTAGACAACATTCTCCCTGACTCAAGTCTGACGACCCAAAGAGACATCCATAAGGAATAAATCTGGATGGAATGAGTCCTGGTTTTTTCCCCTGCCAGCCTGACACTTCTCAGAGCACACTTTCTCAGGCAAGATGCTAAAAGGGAGAAAATAAAACCTGGAGAGCCCACCCACTCCAATCACCTTGTCTCACAGTCCCTGAGCTGCACTGCAGCACCAACATGAACCTGAGTGAGCACCAAACTAGGGAGGACATAAAGAGTTGAGGAAGGTGAAATTATCACTGACCTATGTTGAAGTTTATTGGTCTCAAAACAGCTTCCTGAACAACACAGAGCAGTGAAGATTTCTGCTGGGCTCCTACCATTTCAGGAACCTCAAGCTGTGGCTGCAGTGGGATTTGGAAGAAAGAGAGGACACTACACCCACAAGACTCTGTGCTGCTGCCTCCTCCACTGACAACACTAAAGAGTTCCAGGAGCAAGCTAGTGCTCACAGAAAGGACACAGCCCTCACTCTAGACAAGGCCCTTTGCAAGGTCCTCCCCACAGAGCCTTCCCCTGCAACGGGCAGCCCTCCCAGCACCTTCAGTGGGTCTCACTCCCACCAGGCAAGGCTGCATCTCCCCTGCCTGGCTGGGAAAGGGGCGAAGCGGGCACACAAACCACAATGGGACTGAGATGACAGAGATGGGGAGCAGCCCAGAGGAGGTAACGTTTCAGAGGCCCTGCACTGTGTGCTGCACAGAAAGCTCTTTTTGTTCCCCGGCCGAGACCGAGCTGAATGTGATCGGGGCTGTGCCACAGCCCCTGTCGAGAGATGATGGGACCTGGCAGGCCGGGGGACCCCAGGGAGTCCTGCTGGAGGCAGGAATGTTCCTGGAGAACAGCAGAGCCTCTGTCTGCTGGGAAATGAGGTAAGGGCTGCGACGCACTAGGATTTCCCCACTCTCAGGGACAAAACGAGCCTTCCCCGCTGCAGAGTGCCCACAGGCAGGCTGGTGCCCTGCTCTCACAGGCTCCTGGGTGATAGGATCAGGCCTATTGCTTTGGAAAAGCCATTAGTGCTGAGAAGAGACAACGTGCTTTCCACATTTTACACGCTGGGGCACCGCCCGCGGTAACAGCGAGCGCAGGCCGAGCTGTTGCCAGCCAGGAGGATTTCTTTGCGACACAGTTTCCACTGCAGACCAACAAAAACTTCTTGTATGCTGACCAAAAGTACTGCCCCAGTTCATTTCCTCATGCTGAGGGAAGCCAGGACAAGCTTAGGAGTCTGGATGACTGGCAGCCCTCAAATCAGCAAGGACGAAGGCACGCTGCTCATGTGGTTCTTTTGTACCCCAACAACAGGCACCCTGGAGACTCCTATAATCACCCCTGGCAGACACTGGCTGCCAGAGCAGAGGATGCTGAAGAACTGAGCCTGGCTAAAAGTCTCTCTGTTATTCTGCAGATTAACAGCAGAGCAGACAAGCAGAGGACTCATTAAGAAGCCACAGACACAAAGACGTCACTCCAGAAGACAGCCAATATTGGATTGTACACTCCTAACTCACAACGTCCAGAGAGAAATTATTCCATCTCCCTCCCTTCCTGATCCCTTCGAGCTGCAGCCTGGGAAGACAGGCAGTGGAAGCAGGAGAGCTGCCAGTGAGAAACTGAGCTGTTTGCTCATCACACACTACACCTTGGCAGGCTTGAGAGGGGCTGTTCACCCTCCTCAGGTCTCTGTGCCCAAGAGTGCTGTCCTCTCTGCTTGAGGCAGCACTGCAGTGCAGGTGCCGTGCCCCCAGCAGCAACATGCACAGATCCTGATTAGATTCTGATGACAAACTGCCTTTGGAGAGAGCACAGCAGGTTTGGGAGCAAAGAGGAGGAAGCTCTGGCAAGAAAACTTCTCTGCTAAGCACGTTAAGTTTCCCTTCCTAGGGGTGGCTTCGTGCAAGTCCATGCACTGCTCCCCAGCACTAGGGACACCCTCAGCCATCTGCAGCCTCGTTAGAAAGAGATCTGCAGCAGCACAGGACTCCTCCAGAACAGACCCAGCCTCTGTGGCAGCTGCACAAGTCTCTTGGAAACGCTGCACAGATGAAGGGATTCGGACAAAGGGCCCATTGACCACGAGAAGGGCAGCAACAGTGTTTCAAGGTTAGGAAATCAGAGGGGGAGGTAATTCTCATGAACCTTATCAAAACAGAATAAAGCTACCACTTGGGTCAAGATCAGCCCAGCCTTCTGGATGGGGCTGATAGGAGTGATTTCTTCCATGAGCTCCCACCTGGAAGCTCCCTGGTTGTGTGCAGTACAATGTAACCACATCAGTGCACACAGCCCCTTCCCAAAGTCCATGTCCTGACAGTATCACCCTGCCTGCCTAAAGCCACACCCCACTCCATCCTTCTCCACAGCACTGTGCCCTGGACATGCAAGGCCCCTGTCACCACAGTACCCAGAGACACAAATCCACCAGGAAAAAGATTCAGAGCCTGCCAGCTATTTATTCACCTTCCCTCTCATGCACAAACCCTTCCTCCTGAGCTCCAGGCAGCACACTTGTTCCACCAGGATCAAAGGGCTACTGGCACCTTAATTCCCCTCCCAGTCTGCAACCCAATGCACCACCTCCAGTGTGAGGGGCTGCCCTGCCTTCCCCCAGCTGGTTTTCCAGCTCAGCCCAAGCCCTGCTCACCTAAGGGCAGGACTCTGCTGCAGCTGCCAGACTCAGCTGCCCTGCTGCTCTCCCCTTCTAGAGTCACGAACTGAGACACCAAACAGTTTTCATAAAAATAAAAAGCTATGAAAAACAATCCATTTTGGCTTGTCTGGAGCTCCCCCAGGAGCTCGCAGTGCCCATCTCACCCTCTCCCCTGCACTCTCCACCTCTCCTGCTATCCCTTCCAATAGTTCTTTCAATTTTTCCGCTTCAAGGGCTTCTAAAATTACAAGCCAGGACTTGTCCTCAGAAAAAGGCACAAGAGATCACCAGCTGTCTTGTCTCCCTGACTACATCAGTACCCTTTGCCTCTGAGCTGACCCCGGCACGCCTTGAACAAATACTATAATCACTGGGCTATTAGTATTCCTACAAAAGGCCGTGCCCTCATTCCCCATTCCAGCCTTCCCCTGCCCTTACTGTACTGCAGGTCACATACACAGTGCCCTCAAAAAACAAGAGGCAGGTTACCTAAGAGTTAAGCTGGGGGAAATACCAATCAGCCTGCAAACAGCCACTGAATGCCATTCACACCTTTGTCATCCGTGCTGGGGCCAAACCTTCAACCTTCTCTACCTCAGTTTGTTCCTACCTCTCTCTGTCCCTCTGGAGACAAACACACACACACACACAACTCTCATCCTACCCCCCCTCTGTAAAGTGAGGGCTATGAAGCTTCGTTGTCTGAAAAGGTTCTAGGGTAAAAGGCACATAAAGGCACTGCCTTCATGCTCCATGATCCTTCCTCAGCCCATTAGGAACCAGCAAGTAGATGCTGGCACAGAAAAGATACCAACTGAACAACATCTGTCAAAGTTCATTAGTTTACCAAGATGAGCAGATCATTGGGCATACTTTTTTGGCAAAGAAAAACCATCAGCCTTGTGATGTGCAGGCCTGAAAGCGAGCGGACAGCTTCCCATCGCCGGTCACATGCCACACACCAGATGGTCAAGAGAATTAGATGCCCCAGCCTGGCAGCAGAGAGCAGGATCTGTACTGGCTTTTGGGGGCTCCTGCCCACAGGTGGATTAGGCAGCCAGCTATCAGGGGGGGCAGGAAGCAGTGAAGATCATGCACTGAACGGTCACGTTGTTTAATGGCACTTGACGCAGACACTTTAAGACCAAATCTGACTCAGAAGTAATGGTACAAGTCATCAGTCTGACACAAGGACAACAGCCACAGCAGACTGAGGAGGATGAGGCAGGAGAAGGCGAGGGAGGATTTTGTCATGGAGCAGCTGCCCCCACTCTGCACAGAATTCCCACCTGAATGGGACTTCCTCCTCTGGGAACTCCATGTAGTAGCGGATGAAGAACCGCTCCGAGTCCTCTCGCTCCCCATCAGCAACAATGCTCCCGTTGAGCTTGATGATGGATGGCAACCTGTACAGAGGCACCAAGAAATGCAGTCAGCAAGCAGAGAAACCCAGGCAGGGTGACCAAAATGACAGCGACCATCAAAAGCTACGTGCCACAACAGGAACACCAGGAGAATCCTGCCGGGTAGCTCATGCCTTGGTCCCCTTGAGAGAGAGAGAGATCCAGTTCCACACAGTTTCTCCAGCCCATTCAGAATGCAGCATTTTCATTTCACACAGGCAAGCATCACGTGCCCAGGCATGTGTCAGACTCAGAATTTTCTGAGTAGACAAGTTAGACTTAATATTTCCACTATTCCCATACAACAACAACAAAAAAAAACACTAAAAAAAATAATACTCAAAGCTTTCTGAGTGCTGAATTCATTCAAACCCACATCTCCTAACAACCTCTTCCCCCAATTTCCTGCTCCCAGCCACTGATGGCCACGTAACCCTTCTGCTCAGCAGCATAAACAAGGATCAGACCTTGCTATTAGCAGCTTCCTGCGTTCCTCCGTGGTGTAGGACTGCAGCAGAGGGATTCCCAGCAACTTCACTTCCTCCAGCTTGGGAAAAGAATTTAACTTGTCGATGTCTTCCCAGCAATGCAGACCTGCTTGGAAGAAAAGACTTGTATTATTATCTGTGTTTATTTAAGCATCATGTATCCGAGATGATCAGACACAGAAAGAACAGAAGTGACAGGCAGGTGCCTGCTGCTGGTTCTTTCAGTGTCAGCTTTTTGCTCATTTTGCTAAAAATCTCTTTCAGTTGCTTACAGGACAGCCTAGTTTCAAGTCTCTCGTGCTGTTTCATAAGCCTAGAAGGATGATGTCCATGGCTGATTAGGGAGCTTTGTTTTTTTATGGACCATTCAGCCTTTGGCCTCACTGCTGAGGAGTGACTAGCACCACTTAGGATGGCTGTATCTATAAAGGGATGCTGCCTTAAGTAGCATTAAAAGTCTTCAGGACTTCTGTCATCCTATCTGTCACTAAATGGCCATCAAATGGCTCTGCCTCACACACATGACCACCCTGGGTCCCGTTTCTGCTCACAACCCAGTGCTAAAACAGCCCCAGAATCCAACCAGCCATTTAATAAAAAAGGTTTTAACTCAGTTTCAGCCCCCTCAAGACTTGATGTTTGGGATAACAAGGCAAGCAGAGGGGGTAAAATAAAAAAGCTGAGGATGAAGCAAGAGTAGAGCCCTGATTACGTGGTGAGATGAACACTACTCATCTTTGCTTCCCTTTGCTAAGGCTGGGGAAATATTCACCATGGGGCTTCTCCAACGACTGCTCCAGAAGCTTACACTGGCAATGCCAGCTACAAAACTGGTTTCTCCACACAACATTCAACAGTTTCACCCACACAGTACAGAAAAAGTGAAAAAAAACCCAGAAAAATAGTTGGTTCAAACAAGATCAAGGGTCTCATTTGAGCTGTGTGTCAGGAAATGCCAAGTTCAAGGCCAAACTGTGTCACAAGCACAACTCAGAAGAAGGGGCTCTTCTCTGAGCAGAAGCAAAACTCCTACACCTCTCAGAGCACTGTGTGTGGGAGGTGCAGGGAGAGCTTCCTCTCCCCACAGTGCTCCAAACACCCCTGCCCAGCTCACCTATGCCTCAAGCCACCCTCTGGGTATTGGTGTCAGCGACATTGACAAATGAAGCAGAAGTTTGTAAGAGGAGCAGAACTCTTCCACCAGATCTCTGGGGCACAGTGCCACCAAAGAGTGCCCAGTCCCCCTCTCAACCATGCCACTCTGAAAGGGCCAAAAGCTCTGGTGGCTGGGGGAAAGCCAGTGCAGAGACACAACCACCTCTGAAGGAGAAACTGCCAGCACCCTCCTCGGCAGGAAAAGCTGCTCATCCCCTCCTGACCCCATTTGTGCTGTTTCTTCACTAAAACACATCATCCTCAGCTCATCTCTGATCCCCACTAAGCTAAAAGACCCTGCAGAAACAGGAGCCAGTTTGACATCTTCGTGTGACAGAGTTTCAGAGTGCAGCTTTCCCTAAAAAAAGCCAAAACAAGTTGAACCTGCTCCTTGGGATTTCTGTTTGACTTTCAGCTCCCAAAGTCTCCAAATGCAATACAGAATCCACAGTTCTTAAACCCAGCATCAAAACTGCAGAACTCCTTACCAAAGGAGAGCTTGCTCCTCAGTGAGACACTGCTTTCAAATCCAGCTTAACAGGCTTTTCTTCCTCTAGTTAGCTTTAAGCTTTTATTATAGAGATTCCTTCATGCTTACATTGCAGAGTGTGTTAATAAAGCACCTCCTACCTCAGCTAACACTTAACTATCCCTTGCACAGCATACATAAAGCTGTAAGGAACAAAAGATGATGATGAATTAAGTACTTGTGCAGAAGAACAGGCCTAGGTGTCATCTCACAAACGTGCCACAGCCCTCACGAGCTGCCCTGCAGCTCCCTTTTCCTGAGCGTGGGGTGCCCTTCCTGGTATGCCAAAATGCTGATTCTCTTCCTGGAGCACTGGCTGAAAATTCTCTGGGGATGAGGTGTAAAAAGCAGCCTCCAGCACAACTTGTGGTGAGTTGCTAATAACTGAGCACAGCCAGGCAGCTTTTGCTGGTGAGCCTTCAGCCCTCACATGCCACGTGTCTACACACACACTCATTTTACCCAAGATAAAACAGGGAATAAATGGCCAATGGGATTCTTTCATCCCCTCCACTGCCAGACATCCATTTATCCTTTTCCAGTCAGGAGCACCTGAGGCAGGGACAGGAAACAGAGGGGAAACTACTGAAGTAAAAAACCTCTGGCAGCTCATTTTGAATAACTGCAAGTCTAACTCATCTATTAGATAACAACTAACTACCCAAAGCAACAGGTAGGGCCCACAGAGACAGAGAAGCTGATTTCTCACCCATTTTTCCTCTCCTAACACTATCTTCTTCAGGTCAGTGCACTTCAGGACACGTGCTTGTGTGGCCCTGACCTTCAGCTGCTAGGTCTGTGGGGACTACATTGCTAACAGCTTTTCAGTGCTGCCAAAAAGCCAGATGAGTTTGGGATGAAGCTCACCAGGCATTTTCATCTCTGCTACAGCAACAGAACTAACCCAAAGGTTTTAGGCTCTTGCTCAGCACTTCTGCCTTCACCTGCCCCCTCCAAACTCTGCAGCAAGCAATGCTGAGTGCAGGCTGCTTACTGCTGACACAGACCTCAGCAGCAATCATCCCAAGGTCACAGTTTCCAGCAGCACAAGGCAAGTGTGCTCTTCATCCACTCAGGAGAGGCTCTGATCAACTGCTGTCACTCACGCTGAGAACAAAGAGGCTGCTAAAAGCATCCTGCTCCCAGGCTCTCACCTGACTTGTGCAAATTGATGGACCTCAGATTGGGGAACAGCCTTGCCAGGGAATCTTCCGACTCCTCGATGGTCGTGAGGTTGTTGTTAGCCAGAATAAGGGTGTCCAGTGATGGAAACATAATTCCCAGTTTACGAATTTCAGTCCAGTCTTGAAGATTATTGTCGGTTATGTGGAGTAACTTGAGAGACTGACAGCAAACTGGGGAACAAGACACTGTTTCATAGTCGTTAAGGCACAGGAAGAGCTCCTCCAAGCTGAACAGGGAGAGAGAGATCATATCATCATCTCAACATACCTTGAGAAAGAGCTAACCTCCCAGGTACAGGGGTATCCATATGCACCTTTCCACAGCTTTCTGTACCAGCTCTCATGTCATTTGAAACTTGGGTGCAGAGAAGGCCTTTGAGCTCTCCAAATGGAGCGCTTCAACTACGTTTCTGCTCCCATCTGTAAACTTCCTTGGATGAAAAAAAGCCCTGAGTGTTCCCCTAGCCTCCCAGTATTCAGTGTGTAACAGATTGCTCGGGGTCATGTGCCATATTGGTGCCCAACAAGCCACCAACCCAGCTCCAGGGGTGATCGGCACCTACTCTCAACGCTCCCCATGCTATTTAAGGTGTTTTTATACAACACAGATGACACTTTTTTCCACTTATCATTGGCTCTGCCGAAGAAAGAACATGCCCCATGAAGTTTTCAGGCAAGTAAACCAGCTCTCCTCATCCCAGGAAAGCATGTCTTGGCACACAGGACATACTGCTGTCATCAGCTCCACTTACAAAGCCGTACGAAGAGGAATCTGGTATCAAAATGAAGCCACTGAGGACATTTGCAGGAGCAGAATGCCACTGCCAAGGTGGACTGTGGCCAAGCCACAGAAATCAACACTTTTGCACAGAAAAGCATGACAAAATATTACTTGACAAGTGGCCAGGCCCTGAGACTTACACCCCATTCAGAAGCTATTAGTCCAGGTATGCACCGCACCATTCATCCTGCAGTGACTCAGAGGAATGTCAGTCACCTCCTACATTGTTACAGTGATTACCCATCTCTGGGACGTGGATGAGAAGCCCCAGGCTTTGCAGCACCACATAAGCTCAGCTTTTAGGGCAATGTAAAGCATTCACCTGGCCAGTTCCCAAGCTCCCAGAGAAAAAGAATTCCCTTTTTATCTCTACCGATCACGTTCGCATCCTCACACCCCTCTGATCCCTCACCACGAGATTTGCTAAGGCAGCCTTGACCTGCCTGCAGCCAGCACCCCTTTCTAAGCCCAGCTCCCCATGCTTACTCTGGTAATTCCTGCAGGATTGTGTGGACTGTTTCCCAGGAAGCTTTGCTGTTGTTGAGCACAAGTTTGCGAACACCAGCGAAAGACCCAGCACAACTTCTTTCTAAAACGGACAAACTGAGAGGGTTGGAACTCAAGTTTAGAAACTCCAAGTGGGGAACGTTGGACACAATTTTACTGACCTAAGTGGGGAGGGGAAAAAAAAAAAAAAAAGAGAAAGAAAGAGATGTGTATCAGGCAGTAATCAGACCTCATGCAATAATACCCCAGCTCCTAAAAAGGGGCCCTTCGGAATCACCACGAGCCAAGAATGATATGGGGGAAAGAATAAGGCTTCTGGATAACTACCTGTAATTCATGCTTCAGCTGTTCACCCATCTGGATTGATTGGTTAATTGCTCATTCACCTCCACACACTACAAGGAGCTTGATAAGAGAAAGCCAGTCTCTTGGGAGAGGTCATAAAACCCACCTCAGCACCAAGCCCCAGCAGCAGCAGGTTACAGAGGGCAGCGTGCTGCACCCCTCTCTTAGCACATCAGCTCATGGCAAATGTTGTGGTGACCTGCTCAGCTTTCCACTCACTGCTCCCCACTAGCCACAGACCTCACCATTTTGCCCAGTGTAAAACACAGGTAGAAGCTCACTGTGCACATACAATGAATTTCTTGTTCTATTCCCTTACTCTGGAAACAGCAGCTTCCTTACAACCAATCCAGCTGTTCAGGTAACTCTGCCTGGGGCTACTTGCTCTTTTTGTGCTTGGGGATGTGCACCTGAGGGCAAAGCAGCAGAGGTAAGGAAGAAAGATCAAGAAAGAGAAAGAAAAGCCAGAGATGAGGACTGTGCAGCTCTGGAGTGCAAGGTACAAAATGGATCATCTGGGGGAGGTGCTGGACTAGGTGCTGCTAATATGTAAAAATACACAGGAATAGATTATTTAGATGATCACTTGGTAGGCATGTAATAACCATGAGGTGAGCAGAGCAGCCAGGCAGGATCAGTTTGGCTGGGTCACTGATTCAGTGGGAAGCAGTGTAGGGGAAGGACAGCTTCCAACACCACCCACACAGGCAAAATGGGGACTGCCAATGCCCAGGGCAGCACCCAAGGTTCAACACAAAGCTAGCAGACCTACTGAGGGACTGTGCTAGCAGAATACTACTCATGTTTTCAGTGACCAGAATAATTGAACACGTGTTTTCCTGATTTTTGGGTGATACTAAGGTGGGAAAAGCTGTTGTCACGTTATGGTGCAAGACTAGAGGCCAAACTGCAGCCATCTGAAACCTCTAAGATGGAAGCTCAGCTCAAGGACAGCTGAACTACCAACATTCAAGGAAAAAGACATTCAACCAGAAAAAAAACTATGAGTCAGAGGCTAGAAAGCTCCACTCCACAAAGCAACAGGGATGGGAGGAGTTGAGAGACCATGACATAAACAGGTCAATACCAGGGCCCAGCTGCTGCCCAAGGACAATTGTCTCATGCAGAGGCTGAATTCAGGCACTGCAGAAGTGATGCTGGAGGGAATTAGTCTGCCTTGCTTCACACCTCACCTTAGGTGATGTCATGTTTTGGGCACTACACCTTAGGAATGAAGTGGACAAACTGGAATGATATCAGAGCAACAAAAACAACACAGGATTTAGAAAGCTGGCCTACAATGGATGATGAGTCCAACTGGGTCTTTTCAGTATTACATTAAAATAGGAATAGGAGACATGACAGCTCTTCCTCATGGGTATAAAAGGCTGCTGTGGAAGGAACAGTGATGAGTGCTCCACCATGCCTGTGGAGAGCAGAGCAGGGAGCACCTGGCTTCAATTGCAGCATGGGAGACTTCAGTTATATAGCTTAGACTATGAGCTGAGCATGGGAACAGGCTATCCAGGGATCTGGAATCCCCATCAGTGGCATTTAAGAGTTGGGTGGATGTTTCTCTGTTGTGGATGGGCTATGAAAACTCCATCTCAACTCAGAGGGAGGGGGCCAAAGCCTTTCATGGTCTGCTTTGCTGTGTGGCTCATGCAGAAGCTGGCAAGTTGTGCCACCCAGGGTCATCTCACCAGACTGAGCAAAGAGCAGAGTGCAAGGCATGCAGCTTCTGACTGAGGAGGGGGTGTGCAGCTCTCCCAGCTGCTTACCAGATGTGAGGTGAACCCAGCTGAGAGCAAGAGGCAGCACCATGGCACTGACTGTGGGAGGGGGGCTCTTTGGGGTCAGAATAAAACCACCCAGGAGACACCGTCCCAGTTCTTAGCAGGTTTGCTCTCAGTACAAAACCCTCTTCCCTAAAGTCATGAGGCAAGCCTCAGATCTCTCTCCAACATGCTGAGCTCACACCTTCTAGGCTAACAAGGAAAAATAAGAGGAACAGGGAATCCTATCCCACTTCTGACTGTGTGACCCCCATGCCAGAGCTGGGACACTTCTGCCAACACCCCACTCACTCCCTGCTCAAAGACACAGGAGTTGGATGCCACAGAAACACATGATAAGTTTTTATGTTGCACATCCTGTTCTTTTCCACATGTTTCCAACAATAAACACGAACATAAAAGCAGAGCATAAACCAGTGAGGAACTGCTAATGACACTGGAACAGACTGCAATAGTTTTACATGTATTAGGGAGCACTTCTCTGGTGTATTTCATCCAAGCACTTCACAGCATTTTACAATAGCATTTAGCTTTAATTACTGAGGCCTCAGAAATATCCTTTGAGGTAAATGTTATTAAACCTGCTTTGCAGATAGGGACACAAAAGAGCAAATAAACACCTTGCTCAGCATCATGGAATTGTTGGCAAAGCTGGGAATCAGCTCCCATAACTCAGACCTCCTCAGTTCTTATCCTGCTAAAAACCACACTTCTCGTTAACCTCTGGATGTTAGATGTCAGTTCTGGTCCTTTGCACAATAAAAAAAGAGAAATATATCTATTTGTCACTCACAGGCCAAGATCCTAACTCATAAGGTAAGTGAAGTGCCCCAATGGATTAAATTCATCATGTTTATTGCTCAGGTGTTGTCTAAGTAAATAAGCCTCAGCCTCAAAGATGAGAAAGAAACCACCAAAAATTTGAAATCTCTCTCCTTTAAATGAACAAAGCCCTCCTCTAACCTGCAACGTGTTTGCAGCCATAGCAATAGCCACCCAAGTTATTCAGCAAGATGCAGGTGTCACTGTTTTACCTCCTGCCAGTCTTGCAGCTTGTTGTCAGAGAGGTCCAGCTCAGAGACGTGAGCGCAGAAGGCAGCGATCTCGTTCTCATCCCCTGCACAGGTTATGCCACAGCTGTTCAGCACCAGCACGCTGGGCAGGTTGAGTCGATCTGAGACAGGGAGAAAGAAAAAGATGCCCTCTGGTCAGCAGGGAATTGCTTAGCTCCAGAAGGCAACAAACAAACAGGGCATTTAGCAAAAGAAAACATCTACCCATCAGCCCACGATTTACACCTACTTCAGGCTGAGAGGGTTAAACGTTGGCTTTGGTGACAACTGAGCCAGGTCAATCAAGAAGGCTTCTCAGGAAGTGCCTCTGGGTATCAGTGCCCTCAGTTCCTGCACACATCTCTGCCCACAGGCCAGTCCTCTGCAGCTCACAGCAGGGCTCCTATCAGCTCTTGCCAGAACTTACCCTCTTCCCTTCCCCCCCAGGCATCTGCTGCTGCAGATAGGGCAGGGGAGAGGTGGACCCTTAGCTGCACAGGGTCAGACTCTTATCCTCTTGTACTTCCCCCACCTGGGGTTAGGAACAGCAAGGATATATTTAAACAGTTATTTTCTAAGCTTTTCCTGTTCAACAAAATAGCAGGTTTTGCATTCTTACATCCTAGAATAACTTAGGTCTCTACTCTGCCTTTTTTCTGCTTGGGTTTTAGTCCCTTCTCATGCAGGTGAAAATCCTCACAGCTACTGCACAGACAGGGACTGGGATCCCAATCACAGCCTCACTTCCTAAGGCCAAAACGTGGCACAGTTAAAAGGTGTGGATTTGTACCAGGAAACCATCTTAACAGGAGAAATCCACATTTAGGCAGGGCAGCCTTACACTCCTTCACACACAATACAGCTCTCCCACCTCTGGGGGAGGATCAGAATCTGCTAAAATTTAACAACAAGCTTTTTCCTAAGAAGTTGGCCCTTTTCCTCTCTCCTTAATGCTTGCCAGTTGCATATCTAGGGAGGGATTCTAACAGCAGACAATTAACTCAGTGACCTGAGTTTTCAGGTTTCCTACCTCATTAGGGTTTGGCTTCTTCAAAGAACAGTGTTGTACTTCAGGAATGAGTTCAGATGCACTTCTAAGTCATGCCTCAATCACCTTGGAAGACTCACCACAGCAACCTCCTTTCAAACAGCTCAGGTAAGCAGCTGCTTGTGCACAGGGAAGTGGGCATGGACTCAAGATTCCATCAAGATTCCAGTTTTGTGCTCATGTTCATTTTGAGTGACACGTGGTATGTTTTATCCTCAGCTGAACTCGAGCCCTTTTTTCTCCTCTGTCAAATTCATTTCCCATAAACTCCATCCAGCTGACTTCCACAACTCTTTCTCACTTTGGGGCTGGTTATGAGACAAACTGACCTGACAGAAATTTAAACTACCCTTACACATCAAGACAGGCCACAGATGACACAAAGAAGGGGCAGTTCTAGTGGGATAAATGTGAATCACAGGCTCATCTGTGCAAACCAGGAACCAAATGCTAACATCAGAGGGAAGACTAAAGGCTGTCCAAATGGATCCAGTTCCAAGAGCAGGAAACAACAACACAGATTCTGTACTCTGGGAGGCTCAAGGACATCCACGGGCAGCACAGTGCTTCAGCCACACATCTGTCTGAAACTCCCTCAAGGCAGTAAGGTAAGGAGCAAAGGAGAGGGAGGATTTCTCCACTAGTTCAGCACAGGCATGCTCAGAGAACATCTGATGCCTTAAGAACAGAGCCCAAGCCTCTCAGCTCTTCAGTACAAAACACTAAAATACATGGTGATATTGCTTCTGGACAATTCAGGGTGATTCTTCTTTCCACACAAGCAAGCACAGCCAAGAAACTGATCCCACCCAGAACCCCAGAGATGCCCAGAAGGACCAGAGTCTTACCTTTCATAGGTGAGCCTTGTGGAGTGGCTGGGACATGCACCCCCATGCCAGGCCCACGGCGATAGGGGAAGTTCTCAGGGCTGTATTTCTCACAAAGAACTTGCATAAAACTCCTTCCACTGGGCTGGTCCATGCTCTTTTCTTGGACTTCTGTTAATTCAGAACACAACAAAGCATAGAAACAGTCAGCAGCTAATCATCATCTCCAGTAGTGGGCTTCAGAAACACAGTAAGTGACCAGGTGGGTCATGGGTTTTGCTTTTGACCTACAGCTTAGTCTAATGGGTCATATTCCAGATTCAAAACTATGGTTAAACATTACCCAAAAGGAACCCAAAATCAGAGGGCACAAGCTACACAAACATGCCTTCAATCTTACCATGACAGGCCAAGTGCAGGGCCTCTTTGCCTCACACACTCTTACAGAACAGTCCCAAATATGCCCCAGGCTGCAAAAGGTGATTTCTGTCTGTCCCAGGAGCTCTGTGAGATACTCACAGGGATCCTCAAACACCAGGGCAGCAAGAGGGGAAAGAGCAAAGAGCTGCTTAAGTAGGAGACTGTTCAAACAGGTGTTCTCACCCAGTAACCTCCCTTGTTTCTAACCCAGGACTTGCAGCTTTTCAGGTGCTCAGCCAAGCAGGATATGGTTTGTTTTTGTCAAATCAGGCCTGTGATGTCAACAGGCTGGAGCTCAACAGCCTCTGCTAGTGAGATTTTCATCAGCTGGCCCACAGGCTGTCATGGAAATACTTACATTTGATAGCAAGCTTACTCAGGATCTCTCAGGGCTCTCACCTTCACTGACAGCAGTGGTTGATTCAAAGGCTCTGGCCTCAAAAGGAGCATCTGCAAAGAGCTACAGTTCTCCTGCCCTGCTTGCAAACCTGGGCTTCTAATGACACCAAAACTGCTGTGTCACCAAACCCTCCCAAGCACCTCTGAGCACATCATTGGGCCAGTCCAAAAAAAAAATTCAGTTTCCCAATTCAGTTTTGCAGCTGCTTCATGTGTCTGGAAGATAAAGAAGCCTCTCCTATCTACGAGTGGCACAGAAGGGAGCAGCACAGGAAAAAGGAGACACCACACTGGGGGCTGCTGACCTGCCCAGGGAGATCTGGGGTGTCAGCTGGCAGTGAGCTGGCACTGCCATACCACCACCAGGGCTGGCACTCTGCCATGCCCACCCTGGCACCCAGCCTGGCTGTCCCCACTTCCCTGCACATCCTCTGAACTTGGCATTTTCTGGTTTCCTGGGTAATAGAGTCGAGCTCAAACAACACAAGGCACAAACTTGCAGGAGCCAGCTGCAGGTTTCCCACAAAGCTCCATTTTCACCCAATATTGTGGATTTATCTCCCACAGATCTGTGCATTCTGCACAGAAACCTGCACTCCTGGGGGAAATCCACACTTCAGAGTCCAAGCTGGGGCCACCCATACATTGAAAGTGATGTTGGTAATCAATGCTAAATTCAAGTTTCTGTCTGCTGCCCTAAACTTTCCTCTAGATTTATTACAGGCAAGAATAGATAGAAAATCCTGAACAAGAATGATTTAACTAAGATTCAATTAAACAGGTGACTCTTCTTTGCTGAGAATCACCTTTTTAACAAGCTCTGCTGCTTGATGAACAGACTATTAAAACACCTTTATTGCAAAGACTTCAGTACAATAAGAAGCAAGTTGATTAGAGCCTGTTAGGATTTTTGTATTATATATAAAGTTTACATGTCACAGAGAGAGACTTAAAGAACTGGTCATACTTTAAAAAAAAACAACCAAAACAGCCCTTTTTTAGCCTTCAACAACTTGGTTGCTTCAGATCTCACACTTTATGTCACTAGTCTGGCTAGAATTGGAAAGGAAATCCTCAAAGAGAAGTTTGTGCTGGGAACAAGGGATTTTATTTTATGCTACAGGAAAAATTTGCACTGGTGGCCAAAGCTTTAGGCTGAAAGGCTTCATTCCAGAGTGGTCTGGGAGCTCAGTACTGTAGGACAGACAGGTGACTGCTTTCTAAAAGCACATTCAGAACTCCTGCTCTTGCAGATTCTGGAACTCCCCCCTGCATAAAGCTTTCTGTCCTTCACGTGGCTTTTCTGTCAACTCCAATTCCTCTCATCTGCTGAGCCAACACCAGCTGGAATTCCACAGGAGAAAGTCACCTTAACATCACCACCATGCTTCCAGACAGAGCAGGAGAGCAATGCAGGACTGAGAAAAAAACCCTGAGGACATTGACCTGAGCTCCCAAACACCTTCATTCTCAAGCTTGACTTTTGGAAGCCACTGCCAGAGGCTAAACACACCAGGGAGTGGGCAGTCACCTCTTCCACCTCCCTCCTCATCAGATTTCATTGGCTGGAACCATCTGCCCCACACGTGGCTCCTCTGAATCACCACAACTGCTGGAGAGGAGGGATTAACCAAGTCTGCAAGGAACACATGACACATCCCAGCGGATGTTTGCTGCACAAGGGCAGGAGAGGCTGAGCTGCAAGGTGTGCCTGGCTGAGTGCTCTCCTCCTGGCAGCACGAGGAACAATTCACAGCCTAAAATAACTCTGGGTTTTCTAAACGACAGCAAGAGATGTGCTCAGCCTTTCAATGATGTCAAGAATAGGCTTTGTTGTCTGGATTCAGTCTCTCTGCTGGAAGGCCGTGGCCCTGGTGACAGACAAGTGTCTGCAAAGAGCATGACCCTGACTTGGGATCCAAGAGAAACCCCCAGGGCTGCTGCAGCTGGGGAGTGAAGTGAGGGAACGCCAAAAACGACATGAAAAAATGTTTCTGTCCTCATGCCCTAAGCCTGTGATGAAAATCAGAGACTTTTCAGGAGAACTGCATCATTAATGGCATTCTAATGAATTCCAGTGCCACTCGAAGGCCTTCAGAGCAGCTCCTCACCAGTCACACACCAAACACGTTTTGACATGTTTCTATACATGAAAAAGCACAAAGAATGGATGGAACAGAACCAACGTCTGCCTAAAAGCAGCTGCTCTGTCCTTCTGCTAAAACACGACTCAGGGAACTTATTTTTGACCTGATCTCGAGAGACAGACACACAAACGCTATCGGGGGGGACAAACTGACCTCGAGGCACCAGGGCAATCAACTCAAGCATACTAAACGCTGCCAGGGGCTGCAGGAACGCACGAGTAACTACTTGCTCTCCCACCAGAGTACCACGCTGCTGGAAGCGGCCACCGGCAGGGACTGTGGCGAGATGAGAAAGCCCAGGAGAGCTGCCAGGCACGTCACTCAGCAAGCTCCTGGCCCGGATTTGGACATGTTCATCCCGAAACAGCAGCACACACAGACCCAGGGGCCTCTTGGAAAAGCGACTCGGCCGCCAGGGCCGGTGGGGAGCCCGTCTGTCGGTCCGCGCCGG
>NW_008609346.1:0-607 GCF_000691845.1 Merops nubicus
TTGGTAAGGTAGTGTTTGTAGAGTGTGCTGGTGGCAGCAGTGGAAATGGGAGTGTGTTTGAGTGCCCCCCCATGAAAGGCCAAGTAGCAGCTACGTGTGTGATGGAGGGGCAGGGATGAGAGAAAGCAAGAGAGTGGGAGATGGAAGAAGAGTCTTGCAGTGGAAGTGGAGATCAAGGTGCAACAGGAGGGGGTTAGTGGGCAAAAAGCAAATGTTGTCATGGGTCATTTATGATCTTCCTAGTGATATTGTGTGGTCAGGACTGAGTGACCAAAACTGATGCCATTATCTTGTTTGAAATTTCCTTCTTGTTGGAAGAAGAGTGTTTTTTTCCTAGTTTTAGACTCTGTTCAACCCTGTGAAACAGTTACAGGTTTATTAGCATGTTTCGTGCTGTGTATCCAGTGTAAATGCAGCACTACTTTTTACTTGCGGGTTGTGGGTGCTAGCTTTATTTTTTCTGGAAAACCCTCTCAAGTAGGATTCCTTGGGCATTGTCAAGCTGGAAATATTCTTGGTCACCAAGAGTTTAGTGAAGGAAGATTATGAGGAAAAGTGTCCTTTGTTCTACAGTTGGGGACATGCCACTCTACATCACATTTAAAAA
>NW_008609347.1:0-501 GCF_000691845.1 Merops nubicus
TTTAATGCAGTAAGCATTTCTATTTTCCAATATATGTAGAGAAAAAAAACAATAAATTAAATACAAAAAACAATGTTTAGTGAGGGTATTCAAGCTCCCTCTGGAATATAAATATACTGTAAAAAAGCCTAGATAAATGCACCTTTTAACAACCACCTAGACTATTGCTCTTACCTGATAGTTAGGATTATCTATCATGGGTGCCTTCCACTTCCCTTTATACTTTGGGTTGTTCTTCATGGGACGCACCCAGTGTCCACAACCAGGGGCAGCCTCACACTTTGGATTAGGGACCTGAGGGGCTTCCCACTCCCCATCCATTTCTTCATCCCTACAGGAGAAGAAAGAACAAACCCCACAACAATTACAAACAACTGACTGGAGGTCAGATTGGTCTGAACAACAGCAGGCCAGTCAGTCTGAAATTAGGTTCCACACATTTTGCTCTAACAACCTCAGAATTTTGATCAGCTCGCAGAACTTTACCCAAGTGTATAAACA
>NW_008609348.1:0-4820 GCF_000691845.1 Merops nubicus
GCAGAAGGACTTGTAGGAGCAGGATTTAATGACGCTGTCTGCGAGGAAAGGGGGACACGGGTCAGGGGCTCCCGGGCGCTGGGGGCTCCGCTCCTCCCCTGCTGAGCTCGGGGAGGAAGGGGCGCAGCAGAGCCGTGTCCCGGCACATTGTGCTGCAGATGCTGAACGCACGGGCCGCCCGCCCCTGGGACTGCCCGCAGAGCTCAGCAGCGGCCTGGGGGCCAAGGGGTGTCCCCACGGTCATGTTGTCCCCCAACATCGTGGCCGTGTCCCCGTGATACTGCTCCAAGTCACTGTGGAGCACATTGCACGGCCCTGCTGAGAAATAGTGACCACATGTTCATAGCCACATGTGAAAATACGTATGGCCCAGGCTCTGGCTGCAGCCCAGGCAGGAGAGGTGTTGGTTTCAGGACCCATCTCTGTCCATCTGTCCCTGCAGCAACAAGGTTGTGCTGAGGGTGGTGAAGCACTTCTGGAGGAGGGGAGCAACACGCTACATAGCATTTTCTTTATACCAGGAAAGGGCTGTGAGTTATCCCAGCCCACAAACATGTTTTTGAGGACTAAAATCTTGGAAGAAAACAGGTAGCTCATCCTCGCATCACAGGATCTGGAGGAAAGCAGCTCTGCTCTGCCCCAGCAGGTCCTCTGCTCCTCCTCACCCCTGGGTCCCCCCAGCTCCTCGAATCCCCTCCCAGCCCACCAGGTCCCCTCAGCAGCCTCGATCCCCACGCAAGGGACTTACTGGGCGCAGTGATGGTGGCGCAGGCGTCTGCGTACTGGGGGCAGCTGTGGGAGCCCTGCTTGTTGCAGTCGTTCTCGCTGGACGCGACACATTTGTGGCATTTCAGCGCTTTGCCTGCGTGAAGATGGGAGGAAACATCAGCCCCGGGCAGAGCCAGGCAGAGCCACTGGCCAGGGACAGGCAGGGCCACGGCACGCTGCAGGCCTGGGGATGGGGTCTCTGCTGGCCATGAAACTCGTGACAGACCCTTCCCAGTGTGACTCAGAATGATGAGAGCTAAACTGGGCAGGCTGCTCCTTCCGAGTCCCGGCTCTGCAAAAGCTTCCTGAAGCTGGGAGTCCTGCAACTCCTTTACAGTGGAAATTATATTATACATAATATTTAAAACCACACTAGATCTTTGTCTTCTTGTGCCAAATTTCATTTTAATGAGAATTTTTCTGGGGAGATGAGAGGATTCGTCTAACCCGTGGAAGCAGGTTTTGTGCATTTGTGTGTCTTTAAACCACAGCAGCTCCCTCCTGCCACAATTTGCTTGGAAAGTGCACCCCAAAGGCACTGCCCCGGGGGACAGGACCTGCAGCAAAGCACCAGGCAGGCATGTGGGTCAGGAAAGAGTCATCTCCAGATTGTCCCTGACGGAGGTCACAGGCAGGTCAGAGAATCCCCAGCCCCTGTGCATCAGAGCTGATAGCTGGGGTAAGAGCTGTGTGACCCTTTAGGAGAGGAGAACACACCACTGCCAGAGGTCCCTGCTCAGTTCAGGAACCAGCTGAGCAAATGTGAAAGTGTTACTGTCATTTTATGGCAGAAAGAGACTTTAAATAACAGCCCAGTATTAATTATCTGCAGACAAAGCACCTCCCCCCTCAAAAAGCCCAAACCTGAAGGTCCTGCTCCCGCCTGAAATAATGAATGCCTGATGTTGATGGTGGTGGTTAAATTGCCACCGATGTTGGGAATACAATCCGTATCTCTTTGCTGGCTGAGCAGAGCCCTCTCGTGGCCAGTGGGACCTGGCTCCTGGTCAGCCCAGTGGGTGTTGCAGGAGGCCAGAGCTTCATCTTGTGGGAAAGGAGGAACCGACGTCTCGGGGAGACTGGGATTTCATGGGCCAAACGCCAGGAAACTCCTGCCATTGACCCCCTGACCCCGGCTGCCCCTTGGCATCTCTTGTCCCACACATCTCCTTTGTGACTCCCTGCAGCACGGTCCAACCTTCCCGTTAACCATCAGCTTGAAGCCACTCAAGGTTCCTCTTCCTTTGGTGCAAAGATCCTGAAACCATCCTGCCCTGATCACGCTTCACGGCGTTGCTGAGCAGCACAACCATCCTCCTGCCTCTTGAGGTGGCTCTTTGTGATTCTGCCTTTGAGGACCCGAGTTCTAGCTGGCAAACCCCGCGCTGTCGATGAGCAGCTGCTGCTCTCTGGCTCTGGTCCCTCCTCGGCTCCGTTAGGGATGAGAGCAGGAGGCTCCGTGGTCCCCGCTGGCACCACACGCCTGTGCCTTGTGCAAGCAGCAGGGAGAGGGCGAGGGGCAGGGTGCTCCTCTGGGTGCTCCTCGGAGCAGAAACCCCCCAGGGTTCTTCTGCAGGGACGGGAGCGGCATCGGGCAGGGGCACAACGGGCACAGGCAGCAAGCAGAAGGGCAGCTACAGCGACTCACCCACCCAGCACTGCCGGGAGCCACAGGACACTTACTTTCTCCAGCCAGGGATGTGACGATGGCCAGGGCCAGGAGGGCCTTCAGGGTGGACATGTTCAGCAGTGTGCAGCACGGGGTGCGTAGCCTCTGTTTTGTCTTAAGGTCTTAGAGCTAATCTGCTTGGGTGATTGGCTCACCGGGCTGGGGATAACACACTTACTGCTGCCCCTGGCTAATGCCATCTTAGCTGGGGAGGATGGGACACGGCTGCCCAAGGGCATGGGCTGCTCTGGGGCATGGGAGCTGAGCAGAGCACCCGCACGGCCCTGGTGGAGGTGGTTGGACCTTTCCACGCTTGCTGGGATCTGGTCTGTGTCCTGCCCATGTCTGGTTTGGGAACGCTCTTCATCTCCAGGCATCGTACCTTGGGTGTCTTTCAAAGATGTTGTCCAAACCCACCTGCTCCAGCCAAAGAATAATCCTTTTCTTGCCATTTGCAGAAGCTGAGTTGGTGAAAAACCCTCCAGAGTTTCCAACCCACCAAAACAGAAGTGCAAGAGAAAGCTGAAAACCTGTGTGGGGCTGGGAGCCCAGCAGAGCCGTCCCTGCACTCACCTTCTCCCAGCCCTCAGCTGGGCAGGGCCATCTCCATCCTTACCAAGGGATTTACCCAGGGCCACGAAAGCTGATCAGGGTTATCACAGGGATTAAGCCGAGTCCCCCTGCCCAGCGTCTCCCCACTGCCCTTGGCTCTTCCTCCCAGTCGAGCTCACCAGTGGCTGTGCCACCATTCTGCAAAATCTGCCAGGGGCACCATTGCAGTGTGGTAGGAGTCAGGGGGCATCAAAGCCATCCTGGGTCTGGATTTCAGAGGTTCTGAACACAGATCTCAGCAGCAGATGATAACCATGCTTCTCTGAAGCCAGCTGCATTGTGGGCCACATTAATAAAAAGGAGGCAGAATATGGCCCATCCTGGAAGAGGAAGCCAACTTCTCCAAAAACCCTTCACCGACCTTACAAACACCAAGAAAGCTTTTTTTCAAGAGTGATAAACACGATTTTTATTCAAGCAATGAAACATGGAAAAAATATATTAGTAATCATTATTATAATCTCATTTGTGTGAGTATAACTCTTACAAATATTTACCCGACATATAAAAGGGAAATTATTGTACATATAAAATCCATGGTGATGGCAGTTAGGTAGATGAACAAAGCGATGGGGGTAGTAGTCAATGCACAGAACGTTCCTGCCCCGGGGGTCACGCTGGGGGGACGGGTGGGAGTGATTTGCAGTCAGGGCAGTCACTTGTTGGCACTTCCTCACAGACAGGGCTCTGCTGGTGAACACACACTTGGAAACAGCAACGCTACGGGCAGGCGCCCGCCACTGCCAGGAAGGGGCATTTGAACTCTACGGCAAGGGAAGGGCGAGAAGCACAAGGGGGCTGTGAGCCCGACACAGGGGCACCTGCGGAGCCTCCCCGCGGAGCGTCCCCCGCCCGCCACTCGGCCTGGCTGGGACAGGCGTGGGGACACTCGTGTCCTTGGATGCACGAGGGAGTTGCCATGTCCTGCTCCTGCTCTGCCCCGTGCCACTGGTGAGCCAGCACGGGTGTCACACCTCAGCAGCATCAGTGAGCATCCGCTGGCATCACACCTTGGTGGCCTCGGTGAGCCAGCGCTGGCGTCACACCTTGGTGGCCTCAGCAAGCGCAGGAGCTCTGGGACCAGACGGTCCCTGCACACCAGAGAGCATCCCGTGAGGTGCAACAGTGCTGCCCAATGACAGTTACAAACACATGCCTTCTATTATATATAACTATAACCATTGTGTGTATATTTATACATCTGTAACTATAACCATATTATAGTTAGGAAATCATTCCGTAGGAATCTTCTTTGCCAGACTGAGGTGCGTGCAGGCGGGCACAGAGTGCAGCATCGCCGGGGTGGGAGGCAGGGACAGGGGTCTGGGGGGACAGGGCCTGGGTGGATTCCTGGCCACCCAGGCAGCTCCTCTTTGCCAGAGAGGGAAGAATGGTGGGCACGAGGCTGAGGCTCCTGTGGTCCGTACCCAGGACCTGCCCCCAGCACTGGAGCTCCATCAGCCTCGTGCTGGGACCTCGAGCACTGCTCTGGCTGTGGCAGCAAACCTGTGTGCCAAACCAAAATCAACTTCTAGCCCCAAAACAACTTCCAGTGAGCTCCAAAAGCTTGTGCAGTGCTGGGGACCTGCTCCCTTCGGTGGCTGAAGGGCTGCAAGGAGAAAAACCCAACTCCCTAAAATCCCTGGTCCTTAAGGGTTTGAATTTACCTGTACAGCCCTCAGAAGGTCCAAAGGGGCAACACCTTCTGGGGGTCACTCACTGCTGTCACCACCACCCTGCAAAGCCAGGAAAGGGTCACACATCCAGGCAG
>NW_008609348.1:4845-7300 GCF_000691845.1 Merops nubicus
CTGTGTTGGAATAGGACACGTGAGAGTGATGCTAGAGTCTGTGAAACCCCAAATGCTGGTGAAATGGAGGGAAGGGGAATCAGCTCCAGTGGGCTGGGGCTGGCACTCAACTCCCCAAACAGAAATAGTCTTTGTAGATCATCTGACAGGGGCATTTCTACCAGCTCATTAGAGGGACATGTGGGGAGGACAGAGGAAAAAGAAAAAGAAAAAAAAGAGGAGAAAAAAAGCTTTTTCCTTTCTCTCAGCTGTGCAAAGGGGTGACCACTCTGCATGCAGCTGCACAGCTCTGAGCAGCATCAGCCACCAGCTCCCCCACCATCCTGGGATAACTGGGATAACTGGGAGCATGGCAAACAGGCTGGACTCTGCGTGCTATGGCAGGCTGATGGTGTCTTTGTCTGCTTAAATGTATAATAAATTCTCTCTATACATAATATAACTAACAAAATATATATCAAGTGTATGGCTCTGATTTAAACAGATGTTTGCACTGCATGCTCAACACAGAGAACTAGAAAATAGAAGGAAAACAGCTCGATTCTGTTACAAAAAGGTAGCAGCAAAAAGGTTTGCAAAACTCTTCAATAGGCTGGGTAGGAAAGAGTCCATACAGCAAATATTTCCCTCATCTGATGCCTTCCAGCCACCTCTTCAGGAGACAGTAGAGAACCCTCCACCACCGCAGCTATTGCCTGATCCCATCTGTCTGCCTTCAGCAGGGTGGGGTGGTTCTGCCCCGACCCCGAGTGGCACACCCGTGAACACCCACACCCACGGGCACCCACGGGCACCCAGCCCTGCGCCCAGGGCACCGCAGCCAGGCAAAGGTGGCACTACACAGTGGCAAAACTCAGCAGGCACGGGTGGCTCGTGCAGGGGCGTTACCAGGAGGGCACACACGGCACCTACACACGCATTCCAACACCAGATTCTATCACCAGAGACCGCCCCCGGTTCCCAGCACAGCACAAAGGCAACCTCAGCATCTCTGCTGGAACTTGGTGTGTCCAGAGAAGTAAACACCTCTGAAAGGGAACGGGCATCCTGCCCGCGTGGAAACTCAGATGTTGGGCTGCATCCAGACAGATTTCAAAGTGTATTTTACTGCTGTCTGGATCTGCCTTTGCCTGTGTAGGCTGCCTTTTGTTTGGATCTCTTAATATTCAGTGCTGTAAGGGCACTTTTGACAGCAGCACAAGCCCCAGGGCAGTATTGCACTCCCCCACTCCTCGCCTTTCCGTACTGAGTGGGGAAAAGAGCCTCAAGTCAGCAGAACTGGGAAGCAGTTCAGGGTTTGCTTCCTCACTCCTGCAACACCCAAAGCAGGTGAACCAACCTCACTGCAGCGTGGGGAGCCAACAGCAAGCACCTTGGCTTTGTGCATTTTAAAGTGGGCTACAAACCCCACATTCACAAGCCTCAGGAGGTGCCAGGGCTGCGGGCAGGGTGGGCATAGGGAGGACAGATGGACAAATCCCAGCTCTCCAGAACCAACATTTCCCTCATTTTTCAAAAACCTCTTGGTGCAGAAGCCTCCTGCCCTCCCCTAGGCTGGGCTCTCCTTTGAGAGGACTTAAATTACTACTGGTTAAGTGGCCATATCTGTGATCCTAGGGGAACAAGACGTGTGACAGGACTGTGCCCGGCTGGAAGAAGTGAGCAGAGAGCCCGAGAGCTCATAAAGTGCACAAATGCAGAGATGTCAGACTCCCTCCTCCGAGGCTGGCACGGCCAGGGATGAGGACACACTGTGCTGCCTTTCACCCGTGTACCAGAGGCAGGGACCAGCCCCTCGAATACCACCACTTCTCCCCAAACTGCTCAATCTACTGGGAGGCTGCTCCCATCCAGGGGATCCACACCGGTGGCCCCAAACCACGTGTGGTGTGTGCCTGGGGTCCCTGAGCCCCTTCGCTGCCTCCCCAGCCACGCGCCCAAGTGTCAGGTCCCCTTCCCCAGTGCAAGAGCTGGTGGCTCCAGCCTTGGCATCACCCACGTCCCGGGGCAGGAGGTGCCCCTGCCGGGACCCGTGCAGCTGAGCATGTGAGGACAGTAAGTGACAGCGTAGGGGCACAACGTGACCCGGCCTGGCCGAGGGGGACAGAGCCCGGCGTGTCCCCAGCGGAGGGGTGGCACCTGTGCAGGCCGGGAGGGGCAGCACGTCCAGCCTGGCTGCGGGGAACCCAGCCCCAGAGCCCTGGGGGCACAGAGGCGGGTGGGTGGGGCCGGCTCTGCCGGGGGTAGCCAATGTCCTGGACGTCACGGGAAGCGGCCGCGGGCCGAGCGCTGGGCGAGGGGCGGCGAGGCTCAGTCTGACTTCCCCAGCTTCGCTATCAGCTCGTCGCAGATCTTGGTCAGCTCCTCAATCTCCTGGTTCTGGAAAGAGAAGCAGAGCTCGAGGACCCCCGCGGTGGCACAGACGGGGATAACGCCCGGGCCCATCTGCCAGCGC